>NW_020439143.1:70857-83283 GCF_000699045.2 Agrilus planipennis | reverse complement strand
ATTTGGAACCCAATTTTGAAGAAATAATGTCGGATGAACATTCGAGATTTCACGTTTCGCATTAACTTTAAATATTTATTTTAACGTTTGATGTTTGTCTTTTCTTTTTTAAATTCTATTTGCTATTATATTTACGAAATGCAATATAAATGTTAAATTGTAATAACTATGTGTCAATATAAAATAATTTGTATCGTTAAGACATAAATAAGTAACAAAATAAAATCTTTCATTGACTGGTTTATCTAATAGCCATTTATTTATAATAATATTTCTTTAAAAATTACGTGACAAATTTTTTTAAAATTGAAATGATAGTGTTTTTGTCAAAAAAAAATTGGCAGGGAAAAAACTCCATCCAAAACATCCGCTTGTGCAAAGGATACGCGGTATAGTCCTCCGGCCCGGGAGACATTTTGAAAATTTCATTTTGGCCCGCGCTTTAAAGTATTTGCCCACCCCTGATCTAAGGTATAAATGAAATAGTGTGCCCAAGTCGTTAAGTGTTTATATTGATAACGACAAGACAGAAAGAATGGAGTTTGTTGAGTATTGCCAGTAATGATACACAGTGATAATAGTCAAGAATAATAAAAGAAAATATATTTAATGAAACATGTACTGTTGTACAGAAGGCAGATCTAGAACTAACTATTAAAACAATATTATATTCGCTGCTTTCCACCGCTGCTGTTTTGCGCACCTGCTTATTAGACAAAACATCCGGTATCGGAGCAGAAAGCGATAACGCAAGAAAGGTGTCTAAAAGTTAACACAAATAAATATTCATGTTGTACATATAAAGTTTTCTTTGTTAATTAACTTTAACAGAGTTTCACAATTATTTTGGGAGTTATTTTGGATTTGAATGTTAGATGGAATAAACCATATACTGTTCGTTTCAAGAAGTTAGAGATATGCCCCTTCCCTTTATTAGGATGCCTGTAGCATAATTCCAAATTCAATCATATTTGTCTGCGGAACATATTTCTCCACCGATCATGTTGCAAGAACTAGACAAAAGTGTACAGTACCATTTACAAAATTATTAAACTGCCTCGTTAAAATTTAAGAATATGCTTTATTTAAAAACATATTTAGCCAAAAATAATAACAAGTGAATTAACTTAACAACGCTTTACACACCTATTGTTTTGTTTTCTGTTGTTAATTTATGTACATTTTTGTTTTAAGAAATTGCTAAACATTTTCGTCTAGTACTGTACAATTCTAGCCTATCTCCTAAGACCGCCCATCGAGAGATCTGCTCGTTCAAGCTTGTTCCAACTATTCTGTCTTGCTCACGCGTAGTGTGTATTCTTTCTATCTTCGCGCAGATTTCTTCAAGGTCGCCATTCAAACAAATTGAAATGGGCTGTACATAATACTCCTAAACTGCTAATTTCTGTAACTGGATGGGTTACCGACTAAGACAGAGAGTAACTGTACATCTGTCTCAACTCATTTATACCCGATGCATTGTACGCAAACGTTGCGACTATAGTGGGGAAGTAGGCAATCTAAATAAACTGAAGGTGTTTACAATTACAACTCTCAGACATGCGTACAGTTAACATTAAATAAGTTATTAACAAAACCAAGTAGCTAATATTATAAATGCGAATGTGAGTTTGTACAAAGAAAGACACAGGGTACCTTTTATCCAGAAAAAAATACTGTTCCCCCGGAATAGAAAAAATTAGTCCAATGTAATCAATATCCTGTTTTGAATACTCAATCGATCATCATGAAATCTTGTAGACGCTGCGTTTGTTTACAAGACAGTTTTAGCATCTAAATAATCTAAGAACGTGTGTGAAGTTGATAATACACCCGCAAAATTCACCAGCAAAATTACCTTGTCTGCTAAAGGAGAAATAACCACTCCGTTTATAATATACCTATCCTTACAAACGTCTGCCTTCTTCAATTGCTACTACGATGCCAAATACATGGAGGATTGATATAAGCTCGAATGACTGGATGAAAGTTGAGTTATTTTTTGAATACATACTGAATATTATTTTAATTTGACTACGGAAATTCTACACGAATATTACAACCGGCTGATGTGTCAACTTATAAACCTTTTAAATCGTTTTGGAAAAAGAGGATCATAACTTGGAGGCGAAGAAAATACTTTGTTGTGGTTGAAGGTGTTAAAACACAGCTTCTGATCTCTTGATAATTTAAGGACCAGCGATGTATAACACTCTTCGCGAAACTTAATTTGGCGAAGTCAATTTCTTTTGTTGCGTTGATAATAAACTGAGATTTGTGTTTTCAATATAATTTTAATTCAAAATTAATATGTACAATGCTATTTAAGGTTGAAAGACTACTGACTACAAAATTGTTTCTCTCAATATAAGATACTTGGAGNTAGTATAACCTATCAAAATCTGGATGGATTCTTCCGTTGTCGAATATTTATACCAAATAGGTACATTTTAGCCATAATGTTTCTCCATATCCTAACCTAATAGTTTCATTGGCAGGGATTTAGTCACAGCAACTACCACATCACATTGTAATGTTCGTGGGTTTAACAAAATTAACTGATAACGACAAAAACTATTTATTTACACTAATTATTATTGAACTTAAAAACACTATTAAATTATTACTAACCTAGATAATTATTCTATTTATTTACACTACTGTTACTATTAACTGTTCTATTTATTCCACTGCTATCACTGTTAATTTATTTCTTGATTCACTTCTGCAACAGTTAATTTATTTCTACTCTCCTCCCGGCGATCGTCTCTTCCTTTAAATACTCTTTTGGGTCCTTTCTGGAACTTTCTCGAGACGTCCGGAAAAGTTTCGTTTTCTTCGAACTATTTAATTGCTTTCTCGGAACGCAGGTACGACACACACATTTACAAATACGGCGCCCATGAAGAAAGGCGCCCGCGGCTAGTCGGCGAATCGATAAGCCGCTCACACACACGTATGCCCGATCGCAAACAAACACGCTCGTACTCGCTACAATATGTACAATACTAACTAATGTTGGAAGACTACTGACTACAAATGGTTTCTGTAAACATAAAGGTACTTAGAGCAGGTAAACTGCATCGGGTGCAGGGGTAGCGACAGTGGTTGAAACCAGCAAAACTAGCCGCTTCGCAGAAATGAACAATAATATTGCAAGGTTAACGAGTTTTGGTGATCTATCGTATACAAACATAAACATACAGGCTGATTATAACAACAATGCTATTCTAATACGTTTCCAAGAAGTGGTTACTCGAATTTTGCGTAGCAACATACTTCTAAGGCATTAACCCAAGACAAATTTGTAGGTGTTCTAGAAAAAGTTATCGACACATACATGAAGCCTCAACTAATACGAAATGGATTTATAACCTTAGGTTTATGTCCGTAGAATCGTGACGTTATAGAATACACAAAATATCCAGGCAAAATAAAACTCGAATCAAGTAATCAAAAGTAAACCGTAATACCACACTTAAGATTCGAAAAAGTAGTAAGCAATTATTTAATAACCAGTTAAATAAATACCTGTATGCTAATAAATCCAGAAATATTTAGCTGAAAAAAGTTTGGAGTGTTCTCTTCTTTTAAATATATTAACTTCATAAGATACGATGGTCTGCTGAGTTCGTTCGGAGATATTACCTTTAATTGTCATCCAAAGACTAGGTCGAAGTAGTGTGTAGTGTGTTTAATATGTGAAAGTGTATATCATGCGAGTGATTTTAAACAATTAAAAAATATTAACGTCATAAGCAATGTCTTCGTAATATGCTCTGAACATAAACTGCATTCTAACCCCAAAAATAAGCGAGAATCTATTTAGTCACGAGGTTAAAATCATCAACGCACAAATTAATTCGAAACAAAATGAAAAAGTAAAAAAAACAGATAATAAGTGAAATTGAAACTGAAAGTAGAAAAAAAGGACATAATTCAACAATGAATGAAGATCGAACGGAGAAAATGTATTGCTAAAAGATCTCAACAAAGAAATAAATGAAAAAACCAATTGCTACGTGAATTAATCGACAAAGAAAAAAATGTATTACCTGCTAGAATAACAAAGACGTTTGCTAAAATAACAGCTAAGGCCAAGTTAGACCTAAACCAGTACTTAAAATAATTGTTAAAAAAACTAACAAAGAAAAAATTGATACAATTAACCAACATGTGTCGCGTTATTTAATCAAAGAAAAATCTATACAAATTAAAAAAGTTTATAAAAAATGATAATGAATTAATTATAAGCTGTTTAAATAAATAAAATGTAGAGAAAGCAATACAAATATTAATATCTCAATAAATTTAAAAATGCCTGTGATATTGATAAGGAAAAGGTTGCAAATCCAATAATCAAAATAATTGGAATTTGTAATTTCGAAAACATNAAATTTTCGTGCAATTATATACATTGTGAAACTTGCCAAGTGTTTTAATTCCTTTAGTTTACCATAATAATAAAATTTTTGTTGCATATCAAAACTGTAGAATTTTTAACTTGATAAGTGTTAAGCCTTGCTACAGCTGTGGGAGGTTTGGGCACAATGGAAAAAACTGTCGTAACAATTTCTCATGTTTCAAATGTGCTGAGTAACATAAAACAAGTGAGTGCAATAACCCTGGTGAAACAAAGTGTGCAAACAGTGTCTTTAGTACTGTGATAAGGTAGATAATCACTGAGATAAAGTGGACATTAAAGACACGTAGATCATCATCATCATCACTTCATACAATCAAAGCGAATATTATAAACTGACGAAACAACTCAACCTAACCATGGATCAAGATACAAAGTATGAGTATGAGTATAATCCACAGAAGGAAATAATGTTTGATGATGTAAAGACACTCAAAGAGGGTTTTCCTTTAAATATAAAAAAATTGATTTTATATGTTAACATAAGAAGTTTAAGTAAAAATTTTCATAAATTAGAAACCTTCATTGATAGTCTAAATATAAAACCATGTACTATTGTTTGCACTGAAACTTGGAATCTACAGTATTCGCATTACTATATTTTAACAGGTTACAAAAGTTTTTATAACGAATGAAAAATAAACAAAGCAGACGGAGTAATCACTATATAGTATAAAACAAAGTCACTTCCCGCTGTCTGTCCCTATGTATGCTTAGATCTTTAAAACTACACAACGGATTTTAATGCGGTTTTTTTAAATAGATAGAGTGATTCAAGAGGAAGGTGTGTATGTATAATACATGCATAATGTAGTAGAGAAACACTGATAATTTTAGAGGTTTGTAATGTGATGTCGTAAACAAACACATTTTTTGCGCTTACATTGCAAACGCTGGCTAAACCAAAATCACAATAATGTACTACAGTATTGTACATCTTAAAAAGGTCTACAAAAAAGTCCGTGATGGCATATGTCTATCTCTCAGGAATAACCCACAATAACCATTTTTTATCCTTTTTATGAGAAATAATGGCTTATTTACGAAGCGATTTTAAGCAATACAGCACTGATTTTTATCCATTTAAGTACATTGAAATACATTGTGCATTTAATAAAGATCAATATGGCTCTTTATAGCATGTAATTTAAATTAATATTTTCAAAGATATTACAGATTTAAAATGCAGGGACATGCGGTTGCGGCGGTCCTGGCCGGGGGAGGGGGGGCGATTTGTATTATCTAATGACAAAAAAGCTGTGAATGTTGTATATAAAGACATTCAGTAGTATATTAAGTATCAGCATTGCACCCTTGCGAAGCTGGGGCGGGTCGCTAGTAATGTATATAAGAGATGATTTAGATGAGAATACCGAGACAATAATCTGTGATTGTTAGCTCTAATATAAATTTAGAGAACGAAGAAATAATAAAGGTATCTGTTCTTTACAAATCCCATGACGTGCCAAAACTCGAATTTGTAAATAGTCTCAAAAAATTCCTAAAAGAGCACGAAAATACCAAAAATCACTGCATTATAGGCGACTTTAACATATATATTTTGGATAAAAATTTTATGAAATTTGATACGAATGGTCAATTAGTGTTCGGTGTTACAAAGATATTTCTTAGTTATATTATTTTTGGTATAATTCTTAGGTTTATTAGGTTATTCATCTCCTTTCATTTGCATATTTTGTAAATAGATGTTCTTCCCTGGTCGTAAATGCAATTCTTACGACCAGCTAAACTAAGTTTATTATCTGGTTTGCCCAGACATCATTTCTCGGAGGGTTGGTACCTGACTGGGTAATTTCACCACCAGATGTACTTTCAGGTATAATCCATTTCGACTTTTTCCATCATTATCGTGGGGGTGGAGTAAGTTATAAATGAGTGTTCTTGTAAGATTTAAAACAGATCCAAATCTCATTCCAATCAATCAATTTAAAACCAAAATATTAACCAAATTAACCGAAAAACAAGTTATTCCTTGTGATTTGTGTATCATATCACTAACCGACATTGTATATATTGTGTATTGTGTAAATAAAATTGTATATAAAACAAATCTACAGTCCATTACTTCTTCGAAGTGATTTCACCAAATTAGTAAACCGGCGGGATACCGCCATATCGAACATTTTTTGGTCCTTCGAGCCGGATTATCAGTGAAATTAAATACACAGTGTCCGCAATCTCCGAATAATCAAGTGAAAATCATCGAAATATTTGGAAAAAGGCTGTTCAACTTTAAATTCCAGACCGCATCCAGAAACGACTTCCAACTATCGAGAATTCAGGGACTACATTCCAGTGGCATAAAATCATGTAAGTGGATAGCACCTCCTTTATACCATTATATACCCTGTCTTATACACCTAACAAGTACTCATTTCTTTTAATATAATGGCCGCATTAGCGTCATTAAAAACTAAAAGAGAGACGATTAAGGGTAAATTAGAACGGCTTGACAGTTATTTAGTTGAATTTGATCTAACCAAATACTCTAAAAAACAACTCATAACGCGGTTCGACGACGCAATCCCATTATTAAAAGAATTTGAGAAAATTCAAACTGAAATAGAATTAAAAGACGAAAACGAAATAGCTACCGACGAGCGCAAAATATTTGAAACCAATTATTATGATCTCATTAATGGGTATAGTGACAAAATTGATTCGATAGGTGAACCTCAAAAAAACAACTTCGATAACAATATTCAATTACCTAAAATAGATTTGCCTCATTTTGATGGTAAATATGAAGAGTGGCTTCCCTTTTATGATTTGTTTAACTCGGTCATTAATGAAAATAAGAACATTGGTAATGTAGAAAAATTTCATTATTTAAAAATGTGCCTTAAATCTGAAGCAGCTCAGGTTATTAGCTCATTAACTGCCTCTGCCGATAATTACCAAAATGCCTGGCAATTGTTAAAAGACAGGTACCAAAACAAACGTTTAATTATTCAAGGTCACGTAACAGCTTTGTTTAACCTACCTAATGTTCAGAAGGATTCAGCAACCTCGTTAAGAAATCTTTTGGACAAGTTCAATACAAATTTTAGATCATTAACTACTTTAAAACTGCCAACAGATAAATGGGACGTTTTACTGATTTATCTGATAACCACAAAATTAGATTTTATTAGCAAAAGGGAATGGGAATCTTCACTTATTAACGATGTGCCTACTTTACCTTCTATGTTAAAATTTTTAAATAGTCGATGCCAATTGTTAGAGTCTCTGCAACAAACCAGGGAACGTAATACAATCCCTGAACGTTCAAATATAAATAACGAAAAATCTAACAAAATATTAAAACCTAGATTTAATAAACCAAATACGTTAACTACCATAGTGAATACCAACAAACTTTCATGTCCTTTATGTAAATTAAATCACTATATTAATCAATGCGAAAGATTTATTAAACTAAGTGTTCTTGATAGAATAAAATTTGTTCAGAAAAGCAATCTTTGTTCAAATTGCCTTAGTTCCAATCATAAAGTTCGCGATTGCTATGCTAGTGCGTGCAGAATATGTTCTAAGTTGCATAATACCATGTTGCACTTAGAGAAACAATCAATCACAACCGAAATTGCAAATACAGATCATTCAGTACAGGAGCCTTCTATCTCTACTGTAAATCATTCTATCAATATGCAACCGTCGCAAGTTCTATTATCAACTGTGTTAATTTTTGCGTACGATTAGAAGGGCGAACCTAAAGAATGTAGGGCGTTGTTAGACGGTGGTTCTCAATTGAATCTAGTGACTGAAAGTTTTTGTAAGAAATTAGGCTTACCGATTTCCAATATTAATATTTCAATTAGTGGAATTAATAGTAATGTTTCCAAGGTCAATAAACAAGTTACAATTAAATTACAATCTAGAATAAATTCATTTTCAAAACATATTAAATGTTTAGTACTACCTAAATTAACAGACCGATTACCAAGCATTACTTTTCCAGCCAACAATATCAATATTCCTGACAATCTTCGTTTAGTTTACTTTTAATATTTCTAGCGAAATAGATCTGTTAATAGGAGCAAAAATGTTTTTCAATTTGCTAACCGTTGGTAAAAGAAAGGTGTCTTCGTTAACACTGCAAAAAACTCATTTTGGTTGGATAGTAGGTGGCACTATTCAATCAGCACAACCTATTAAAAATAAATTTTCGTGCAATTTTTCAAAATTGGAGAACGAAGTAGCTAAATTTTGGGAAATAGAAGAAACAACTAACAAAGGTCACGATAATTCTACCCCTGAAGAAATGTGGTGTATGTTTTAGTATAATTCTTACGTTTATTAGGTTATTCATCTCCTTTCATTTGTATATTTTGTAAATAGATGTTCTTCCCTGGTCGTAAATGCAATTCTTACGACCAGCTAAACTAAGTTTATTATCTGGTTTGCCCAGACATCATTTCTCGGAGGGTTGGTACCTGACTGGGTAATTTCACCACCAGATGTACTTTCAGGTATAATCCATTTCGACTTTTTCCATCATTATCGTGGGGGTGGAGTAAGTTATAAATGAGTGTTCTTGTAAGATTTTAAACAGATCCAAATCTCATTCCAATCAATCAATTTAAAACCAAAATATTNATTATTTACCGCACCATGCTGTCTTTAAGGAAGATAGTATAACAACCAAAAGTCGCGTGGTATTTGATGGATCGGCAAAGACCACAACAAATAAAAGTCTTAATAATAAGCTATTATTAGGTCCCACAATATAACAGGACTTATTTTCAATTTTAACCAGGTTTAGGACATACCAATACGCTCTAACTGCGGATATAACAAAAATGTACCGCCAGGTAAGAGTAGATAGTAACGATAGTGATTGGCAAAGAATAATTTGGCGATCAGAACCGAGTAAACCATTACAAATATACCGTTTATCAACAGTAACGTTTGGTACAAAATCAGCACCGTTTTTAGCCATTAGGTGCCTTCAGCAATGTGCGACCGATGCAAAATCAAAATATCCTATGGGTCACGAGGTAATCATGAGAGATTTCTATGTAGATGACTTGCTTACAGGAACTAACGATCTAAACGACCTTGCAATCATAAAGGATCAAACGTCAGAAGTTCTAGCGCAAGCAGGGTTTATTCTAAATAAATGGGCATCTAATGTGCCCAATCTGTTATCTAATTTTCACTCCAATGAAAGTGTATTATTTTATGACAACCAAGATGTTAAAACTTTAGGTTTGTTATGGAATCCTGCCGCGGATATTTTTAAATTTAATATTAATGAAGATAGGATACGCGGTATATCAAAAATAACTAAACGAAATGTGTTATCGTGCATTTGTCAAATATTTGACCCATTAGGCTTAGTATCACCCATTATTGTCACTGCAAAAATAATCATGCAAAAACTGTGGAGTTTAAAAATTGGGTGGGATGAAACGCTACCAGCTGATTTATATACCCTATGGTTAGATTATTTAAATCAAATTGAAAAAATTAACAAAATCTCCATACCAAGGAGCATATTTAATTGTCTATATTCTTTCACCGAAATGCACGCATTCTGCGATGGACGTACGGCGTGTGCATTTATGTAAGAACATTAACATCTGATCAAAAATATAATTGTCAATTATTATGTGCTAAATCAAGGGTCGCGCCATTAAAGGTTATCTCACTACCGAGGTTGGAACTGTGTGCTGCAGTTCTATTGGCCGAACTGAAAAGAAAATTGTTACAATTTTTAAACATTAAAATCGATCGTCATTACAACTGGGCGGATTCTACCATTGTTTTATCATGGCTTTCCTCTCCCTCAAAAAACTGGAAAACATTTGTAGCGAACCGGGTATCCGAGATTCAAACCAGTACTAATATTGAAGATTGGTATCACGTGAAATCGGAAGATAATCCGGCGGATATAGTTTCGCGTGGTATTTTAGCAGAAAATCTAATCAACAATAACTTATGGTGGCATGAACCATCATGGCTCCAAAAGAATTCCAAATTTTGGCCCGCTCAAACCAACAACAACGATAATGAGTTTACATTAGAAAAACGAACGTGTAATATTGTTACAACAAAACCAAATTTTATAATTAGTATTGTATCAAAATACTCATCTTATACAACTATGCTCAGAGTAGTCGCATACATTAACCCATTCACGTATAATTGTAGACATGCAAAAACCAGACGTACAGGCAATTTAGATCCTAATGAATTACAAACAGCAATGGAATACATTGTAAAGAGCATACAAGGGGAAGTTTTTGAAAGGGAAATACGAGATCTTAAGGCTAAAAAACATTTAAGTAATAAAAGCAATCTCTTGTCACTTAACCCGTTTTTAGATCAAAACCAGTTGTTAAGAGTAGGTGGTCGATTAAATAACTCGACCATCCCATATTACACTGAACATCAGCTAATTTTACCGAACCATTACATTACTAAAATTATTATCTTATTTTATCATAAAAAGAATTTTCACGCTGGACCACAATTAACATTAACATCAATACGGAATAAATTTTGGCCTATATCAGGTAGAAACATTGTCCGAGGTGTCATACGAAATTGTATTACATGTTAAAAGGCTAATCCTTCTAATACAAATCAAATAATGGCAGATTTACCTTCATTTCGAGTACAACCCACTAGACCTTTTATTCATACAGGCATAGACTACGCAGGGCCAATTTTTGTTAAGGAACGTGGTCGAGGTAAAAAACTACGTAAGGCATATATTGCACTTTTTATTTGTATGGCAACCAAGGCAGTTCATATAGAACTAGTAATTGACCTGTCTTCAGAAACATTTTTGGCAGCACTCCGACGATTTATGTCAAGAAGAGGCAAAGTCGCACACTTATATTCTGATAATGCTACTAATTTTGTCGGGGCTAATAGGGAACTCCTAGAATTGCATAAACTTGTGATGTCAAGCGATTTTAATAAAAATGTAATCGATTCTCTCTCTAACGAACTTATAAAGTGGCATTTCATACCTCCCAGATCTCCACACTTTGGTGGGATTTGGGAAGCTGGAATCATATCAGCAAAATTTCATATTAAACGCGTAATAGGTAACGCAAATGTTACATTTGAGGAAATGAGTACATTGTTAACCCAAATTTCTGGAAACGTTGGCAACGGGAATATTTAACAACACTCCAATAGCGATCGAAATGGAAAAAACAAGGACCTAATCCACAGATAGATACCATGGTCCTAATAAAAGAGGACAACCTGCCACCTCTCCAATGGGTGTTGGGGAAGATAGTTCAGCTACATCCTGGACCTGATGGCCTCACTAGAACTGTTACCGTCAAAACTACCAAGGGAGAATTCAAGCGCGGAATTACGAAAATCTGCCCACTTCCAATCGAACATAGTGAGTTTTTGTGATTGTGAAGTGTTAGAAAAAGAAAATTTGTTTGTTGAACGGTGAACCCTTCAAGGCGGGCGGAATGTTCGGTGTTACAAAGACATTTCTTAGTTATATTATTTTTGGTATAATTCTTAGGTTTATTAGGTTATTCATCTCCTTTCATTTGTATATTTTGTAAATAGATGTTCTTCCCTGGTCGTAAATGCAATTCTTACGACCAGCTAAACTAAGTTTATTATCTGGTTTGCCCAGACATCATTTCTCGGAGGGTTGGTACCTGACTGGGTAATTTCACCACCAGATGTACTTTCAGGTATAATCCATTTCGACTTTTTCCATCATTATCGTGGGGGTGGAGTAAGTTATAAATGAGTGTTCTTGTAAGATTTTAAACAGATCCAAATCTCATTCCAATCAATCAATTTAAAACCAAAATATTAACCAAATTAACCGAAAAACAAGTTATTCCTTGTGATTTGTGTATCATATCACTAACCGACATTGTATATATTGTGTATTGTGTAAATAAAATTGTATATAAAACAAATCTACAGTCCATTACTTCTTCGAAGTGATTTCACCAAATTAGTAAACCGGCGGGATACCGCCATATCGAACA
>NW_020439143.1:64854-70568 GCF_000699045.2 Agrilus planipennis | reverse complement strand
CGCCATCTGTAGTACGATGCTACACTTTAGGATTACGTATGCTCCAACAAGATCCACTTGTGTGGATATCTACTTGCTGAAACGAATCCCAGCGTAGCTAACCTCAACGTGATAGGCACGTTACCATAATCGAATAAAATAATTCGAATTGGTCTGTATTCTGTCGAAACTACCAGAGGCGGATCGCGATTTCGATCTTTTTGGATCTCATCAGCGCGTCGCTGACAGACCGACAGAACACAGACTAACTTTTACCTGCTGTCTTAACAGCGCGTTTTAGAAAATACCAGAACTCTAAAAAGATCGAAATCGCGATCCGCGTCTGGCAGTTCCGACAGAATACACTTCGAATTATTTTACGAGATACAACATTTTATGAATATGTAGATATATATTTGACCCCAACGTAGCAATAGACAGTTTAATTGAAATGATAAAAAATTATGCTTTTCGTGCAACTGTCAAAAAGAACAATGCCAAAAGCAAAAGCAAAAAATTAACTCCGAGAAAAAATTGGATTACAAGTGGAATTATTCAATGATGCAAAACTAAAGAACCGTTATACGTACACTATGTAAAAAGGAACCCACAAATAAAAAAAGTGAATATAAAAATTATAGCAAAATATTAAACAACAACAATATAAAAAATGCAAAATTTATACACGAAAAAGGAATGATAAAGCAAAACAGCAACAATCAAAAAAAGAAAATATGGAATATAATTAACACTACACTAGGTAAGAGTATTAATTTAGGAAATGAAATAAAATTTATAAATCATTATAACGAAAAAATTGAAAATAACGCCTATATAGCGAGCGCGATGAACTTTTATTTCTGTGAAGTAGGGTCCAAATTGACTGAAAAAATTGTTCATCTAAAAGAAACCAAACTAAGATTACCAGTTAGGAATTCTAACACAATGTTTATCCAACCAACAACTTGTGAGATACATAGAATTATAATAAACATAAAAAATAAAGTTGGAGGTGTTGACATCAGTCATTATGTCGAAAAAATTGAAAATAAAGTCTATATAGCGAGCGCGATGAACTTTTATTTCTGTGGTAGGGTCCAAATTGACTAAAAAAATTGTTCAGCCAAAAGAAACCAAACTAAGATTACCAGATAGGAATTCTAACACAATGTTTATCCAGCCAACAACTTGTTCTGAGATACATAGAATTATAATATTCATAAAAAATAAAGTTGGAGGTGTTGACATCAGTCATTATGTTGAAAACAATCTCAGATCATTTGCTATTGCCTCTTGAACATAAATTTAATCTATGTATCGAAAAATCGATATGACCATATGCTCTGAAAAATGCGGAAATGGTTCCAATACATAAAACTGTGGATAAGGCTTGTATATCTAACTACGGACCTATATCAGTTGTATCAAATATTGCTAACATTTTGGAAAAAATCGTTCCTAATAGACATTTTATCTTCCTGAAAAAATGTAAAATAATTTCGAATAAACAATTTGGTTTTGTCAAGCATATTGATGCATTAAACTATTCATCTAACATCATCTATAGAAACTTAGATGCAAGTAAACCACTAATAGTAGTTTTCTTGGATGTAGCCAAGGTTTTCGACACCTTAGAACCCATAAAATTCTACTTGAAAAGCTTGAAAAATATGGCATAAGAGGCCCCACTCTAAAACTCTTCAAAAGCTACCTCTCTGATAGGAAAGAAAAGGTTAAAATTAGTGACTGCTTTAGTGAATATAAAGTAATATCAACAGGAGTTCCGCAAGGAACCATCCTAGGACCACTGTTTTTNTGTCATCTCTCGTAGCTTAGTGGTCAAAGCATTGGCGCGTAAAGCCAAAGAGCCCGGGTTCGATTCCCGGCGGGGGTGTGACAACAGCAACAAAAAT
Source organism: Agrilus planipennis (assembly GCF_000699045.2). Taxonomy (NCBI): domain Eukaryota; kingdom Metazoa; phylum Arthropoda; class Insecta; order Coleoptera; family Buprestidae; genus Agrilus; species Agrilus planipennis. The sequence goes on along the minus strand of NW_020439143.1, from coordinate 68,676 downwards.
TTTTCCTCATTAATTTGAGGAAGTGTGTAGTGGGCAAAAAAGAATTCAAGAAATTCATCTATAGAAACTTAGATGCAAGTAAACCACTAATAGTAGTTTTCTTGGATGTAGCCAAGGCTTTCGACACCTTAGACCCCATAAAATTGTACTTGAAAACCTCGAAAGATATGGCATAAGAGACCCCACTCTAAAACTCTTCAAAATCTATCTTTTTGATAGGAAAGAAAAGGTTAAAATTAGTGACTGCTTTAGTGAATATAAAGTAATATCAACAGGAATCCCGCAAGGAACGATCCTAGAACCACTATTTTTCATACTTTATGTAAATGACTTCTTAACTGATATACAATATGGTGCCATTTTGCCCTATGCCGATGACACTGTCATCATCTCGAGTGATAACACGTGGTATCTAGCTGAAGACGGAATGAATGCTTATCTGTCCCAGGTGACAGACAGGCTATCTTTACATAAATTACCGTTATGATGTCGATAAAACTGTTTGTATGACTTTCGGCAACCATTGTGATAGTGTACCTGATACTTTAAGTATTAATACAAAAAACCAAATTATAGAAAAATTTGAGTCCCACAAGTGCTTAGGAATTTATACAGATTATAATATGAAGTGAGATAAACACATTGGCTATTTAATTAAAATGACTAAATATTTAATATTTATCTTTGCTAAGATTAAACATCTCATGGATACTAAAGCCTTGATGATAATTTATTATGCTTTTTTCCAAAGCCTTTTATAGTATGGAATAACTGCATGGTGAGGAACATTACTTTATAAATATATACCCTTATTTCGATAAAAACACACAGAGCAGAATTTTGAAAAAAATAAATCTTTAGCAAACACTTCTCCGCTCAATCTAACGCACAAATGGTACATTTAGAACTAAGAATAAAACCATACGATTAACAAAAAATCAAGAAAAATGTAAGTACCAAAAACAGTTATTTTGTTGTCATAAAAATTTATGATAATTTGACAAACAATCTCAAAGTTATGAACGCGAATAATTCTAACAAAAAGAAAAAGTAAAAAAAAATTATTCTGAATTAGAGTTAATTTACTTAATTTTCTTTCCATTTATCGTAGTATTCACAATTTTTTTCCTTTGACTGTCTGTATATTATATATTTGTTTTATTGGCTAAAGTGGTGTTCACGGGTTCGNTAGCTAAAGTGATGTTCAAGGGTTCGAGAAAGAATTTTTCAAAAACAATTAAAAACTCTTAAACGAACAAAATTTGACTTTATTCAAATGTAAACCTACTTGTTCTAGGTACAAGACAGAAAGTAACATAAAAATGTATTACAGTAGTATTTATAATATCTGAATAATGGAATCATTCTAGTGTGGGAACACTCGGTATAGCAATAAACAATTCAGAAGTATAACAATTAAAGTGCTTCATTTGTGCCTAGTTAGTTAAATCGCGACACAGTGCGACTAACTAGGTCATAAAAAATTTACACGCACAGACGTAAATCGCTGAAACATCTAGTGCCATAATGTAAATAATTTTAGTATAAATAGCATGTAAAATATTTAATAAACCAGTCTAACACAAGGCTCACTCTTATTTGGATACTACAATAATATCAACCCTTGAATACTGCAAGAGTATCAACCATCGGATGCTGCATCAGTGCTAATACTTATCTTAGACACAGCAATGTGTTCAACATCGTTGTAAAATCGGTCCTTATCAGGACCACAATTATTGATAGTCACTAATTAACTACAGTGGTGACCCCGACGTGATCGAGATCGTACACGAGAAGTCTATTTTCTAGGTTACTCCCTCTCGACAAATGGAATACGCCCTTTACCCGATAGAGTAACAGCAATCATCAATTTCCCCAAACCTACTGCCGCAAAGCAATTGCTAATACTCATCTTAGACACAGCAATGTGTTCAACATCGTTGTAAAATCGGTCCTTATCAGAACCACAATGATTGATGGTCATCAATCGACTACACTAGAAAATAATCATTCTCGGTGATGCAGGTGCAGGTCGCTTATCTATTATGCATAGTCAGGGCTGTGGACATCACTCTAAAGCTATTTTTTAGTACCTATGTAAATTTTGTGTTAGTTTTTAAGAATAACGGCCTATGTATAGGTAATCTTATTACCTTTTATAGGGGTTATGATGTAATTCTACCTATGTACAGGTGATTATGATCACCTTTAGGGTTTTTGCATTGTAACTTTTTATTCAGGTTTAATAAATACAGATACAAATACAATAAGTACTCAAAATATAAAATCGAAAGAATTAGAAACTAAAGTATTGTCGCAAAATAGTTCTGTACAGGAAACAACTGCTATTAACCAGATCGTTCATGATGTTGTCGTTAAAGAAAGTCAAATGGATGATGGTAACCATTGCAATAAAAAATTAAAATAATATCGAATATTCAACTAAATGAAGCTGTCGAGTGTGTAAAGAAGGCATTTTTCCAAGAAGATGAAAAAGAAAATGAAGATCCTCTACGATTTGGTTACCTGTGGATTTTGTTTCTCTTGTACCAGAAATATAAATAAATTTTGTAGCGGATTCAGATGTCCACAAACTGTAGACGCAGTTATCATAAAGTGCATAGAAGACTACAATCTGTTCAACATTAAACATGACAACGTTGTTTAATGCATTTAGCCACTAGATCTATGAACTACTTCTCAATATATTTTTTATCTGTCTCGCCAAGCAACCGTTTACCTGTTTTTATGGGCGGAAAAGGTGTTATTGGGTTTGGTCGCGAAAGAGCAGGCAGTGCTATGTCCAACTTCATAGGGCTTGTATGTATCATTATCATTTTGTTGCTGTTTAAGTGTTAAATAAAGTTCTAAACGCACACACATTCCCACAAATTTATTCTCCACCTACGGAGCCACGAAACAACGTTTTTAAATATAAAACATGTACATTAAAAAAATTATAAATATTATAATACATAATCAGGTATTTTGTGTATATGCGTCTGAATGTTTGTGTGCGATCAAATGACGATAAATTAAATTATTTTCGAATGTGTGTTTTATTTATGGTCGCATGAGCAATCTCGTCTTTATTATTATGTAATCTAGTAGATAAAATTTACGAGTTTTATTTTACAAATTCGTAACTGAGTTACATTGATACCAGGCACAAGTTATAAGTAGACGGCAGTAAAAAGTCTCCTCTAAGTTAATTAGTAATAAATAATTAGAGTTTGGAATATACGCACTAAAAATAGCAAATATATGCATGCAAATATGCTTTAAAACTCGTCAAAATATGCATTAATATATGCGTTAATATGCATTTTGGATTTTCTGTCGTTGTATGCCCTTCTAAAATGCTGTTTATATTAATTAATTGCTTAAAACCCGAATTTTTATCGAGTGCAAAACTGAACTTATTTTAATTTTACTTACTTTAGAAGAACAAGGGTCAATTTTTTCTTTAGCAGAAATAAAAACATTTATACTTTCGCTTAGCGACAGACCTCTATTTTCTAGTTTTTCGATACATTTTGAAAGAAAAACAAAATTACTTTCTATACACGTTAATTCATTTTTTACATGAGGATTATTTAAAGTAGTTTTGCATTTGTTAATAGCCGTACTGCCGGAAGAATCAATTCTTCAGTGTAAAAAATAAAAAAAGGCACAGTTTAACCAAGTTCCCCATCTCGTTAAAGGTTCAGGAGGTAAATGGGTATCTGGTAGCCTTTCCCTATAATGTTGTACTCTCAGGGGAGCTTTAATAAATACTTTTTTTACGTTTGAAATCAATTTATTTACCTCCGGGTATTC
>NW_020439143.1:55975-60034 GCF_000699045.2 Agrilus planipennis | reverse complement strand
CCATTGCCAAAATAACAAGTACATTCCTCGTTGATAGTTAAAAGGGATGGTTTTGAAATTAAAGTATGTTTAATTGGGTATCCTTTACACTTGAATGTTACGCTTAAGTTTCCTGTAGAAGCAATGATCCATGTTGTGGCGTTTATCTGTTCGATGTTATTTTCCGTTGCTTTGAATGTGTGGACGACACATTTTTCGGGGAATTCCTTGTTCATTAAGAGTTGCGGTAAGCATTGTTTCGTATTCTTAGTATCTTGGGGTTCTGTATTCTGTTGAATGATGACGTTTTCTATTCGAAGTGCATTTGTAAAATCCCTTGGTTCAAGGTACCATTGGTGGTCGTCGGAGATTGCCACATAAGGGTTTTCAGGAAGAATTACATGGTGGTAATCATTTTCAAATGTAATAGGATAAGGATAGGTTTTAAAAAGTCTGAGTGATATATTTTTTACTAGAGGGACTGTTAACTTTATTAAAATTCCATTTTTTAAGGTAAATAACTTTGGAGTTGTAATTTGGTAATATTTATAGATATTTGTATCATCAAAAGAAAAAGGCAGTATATTTTCGCTGTGGCTAATATGACTTAATTGTTCCTGAAATTGTGCGTGATTGAGAACACTAGGATGAAGGATATTGATTCTAGCAAATGATAAAGTTTCTACAACTTCATCGACTTCTTTGCTTACTTCTGCAGTTATGTCATTTAAAAGAGTAATCGTGTCTAAAATTTGCATTGATATTATGTTTTCGTTTAACCTGATAGAGTTATTAAAAATATGGCCTCTTATGTTTAAAATGCTCCGCTGTAAGGTAGCCTCATTAGCGTTAATTCGGCTTAGTGTATTGTTAATATTGGAAACAATCATTTTAGTTAAATGCATTTGTTCGTCCTGAAATTTTAAGATGTTTTTATTTGACGTTTGCAGTTCTCCAATTAGCTTCTCGTATTTTTCGGCATCGGTCGAGTCTAGTGTACCGAACAATGTTTTCAACCCACTACCAAAAATATTAAACCAACCTCTACGTACTCGTTTTGAATTTGGTATTAAAAACCTTATTTCATCTAACTTTATTTTAAGTTTATTCAAATTTGTTTTCAACAAAGATGAATGCATAATATTAAAATGAGTTTTATTAAATTGATGACCAGTATTTATTAATTCTCTTTGATAGTCTAGTAGAAGAACATAGTTTTGGAAAAGGGGTGATAGATCTTTAAATATAAGAATCGTGTAAAAGGAGTCAGAGGGTAGGATAAATCCTTTCTCTTCAAAATGAATTCCATTGCCAGGTAATTTAGTCACGGTTAATTGTCCGTAGGAGTATCTGTAAAAGACTCAGTTTTAAAAGGTTTAACCTGTTCACAACTAACTAAGGTAGTAGAGGCATATATGACCCACCTTATTGTTTTTATTGACTAAAAATATGCCAAAAAATAATAACTAAATGTAATTATACAGCAAACAAAAGACCAGTTTGTCTAAAACATTTTGTTGATAAAAACATAACAGAAACAATTTTCTCTAAGAATATATCAAAAGAAAACAAAACTTCTGCAAATGGGCTCTATTAAACAAGCAGTCGGATTATATGGCCCGATCAGTTAAACTTATAATAATGAGATGGTGTGCACTTCGGACATACAAAATCGTCGAAATCATCATGTTCAACACCAACACAATCTTCGTGATATCATGTTTTGCACACCACGCACATGCACATATGTCGCTGCTCATCCCTATTGCAGACAACGCAATATCAGGTCTCAGTCTGTGACTGGGAAGCTTGCACATAATTGCAGTGTGAAACTGATTGTGAATTGTAAACTTACACCCCTTCTCATCCATATTGTAGATATTTAGAGGCTTATTTTTCAAATCTAACTTATCCATAATTGCACTCAATTTCTCGAAGTAATCCGATACTATTTGCTTGTTCAGTTTCTGTGCGCGTACATGATTCATTGCCCGAGCCTTTCTTTTGCTTAGGTCAGGGTGTCTTTTCAGAAAACTACAGAACCAATCTTTACCTGCAGTTTGCTTCTTCGTATTAAAGTTGTGGACAAAACTTTTTAGCGGTTTTAGGGAATGTGGGCCATATTACCCACTGGGCCATATATGCCACTACTACCTTATTGTAAAATCTTTATTACGAACTTTTTTGTTAATTTTGATAACGTTTTCTGATATAATGTCTATTACTGCAAAAGTCCAATCCATTTCGGTTGGCCCTGTTTATTTACTAGTTGGTTCTTTAAAAATACTTTACTTCCTACAGTATACTGCGGTATAGGTTTTCCGAGTTTTTGATTATATTTTTCTTTAACTTTCATCTTCGTATTGATTTGATTATCGTGCGCTTTTTCTCTTAATTTTTCTAGCTTTGAATTCGATTCTTTTACGTACTCGTCGACTGTAACTTCNTCAATATAATGAAGAAAGTTTAGTCTTACTCCACGACGAACGCGAACTTAAGACTTTAGGAATAGCATGGAATGCAAATGAGGACGTAATAAAATATTTACCTAAAATCGAATTTAATGAATCAAGAATTACAAAACGAACGATTTTAGCCACGGTATCACAAATATTTGACCCATTAGGGTTAGTGGGTCCTGTAATAATAAAAGCCAAGTTGATTATACAAGAACTTTGGCATTTAAAAATCGATTGGGATCAGGAAATACCACTGCATTTAAAAGAAATTTGGTTGGGATTCATTTCTCAGCTCCATATGCTAAAACTAATAGAGATAAATAGACTCGTTTTAGTACCTAATGCCTGTAATGTTGAACTATATGGATTCTGCGATAGTTCTGAAAAGGCGTACGGCGCATGTATATATTTGTCCTCGATTAACGCGAACAATGAAAGAGCTATTCGACTATTGACAGCAAAATCAAAGGTAGCTCCGATTAAAAACCAGACTTTACCACGATTAGAATTACAAGCAGCTTATTTACTCGCGAAATTAGTACATAGGGTGAAAGATATACTTGATATAGAATTTTCAAAATTAACTTACTTTTCGGACTCTACAATAGTATTGGCTTGGCTAAAAACCGAACCATGCAATCTTAAAACATTCGTTGCCAATAGAGTTGCAAAAATCATCGAAATTTCTAATATTTCGGAATGGAAGCACGTTAGGAGTCAAAACAATGCAGCAGACATAATTTCACGAGGTTTAAGTCCACAAGAGTTAATAAACAATGAGATGTGGTTTCACGGTCCACAATTTCTAAAAAATGAAACGTATAAGTTTGACCAAGAAGATGATTATGATATCGACAATTTACCCGAAATAAAATTACGTAATATTTCCGTCACCGTAACGGAAAAGATAACTAACGAACTAGATATTTTTCAAAAATATTCTACGTTTTCGAAACTACTTAAAGTAGTCGCGTATATTTTAAGATTCAGATAAATTAGCGCAAAATGAGGTTTTCAAAGGAGAGATATTGGATCTAAAAAGTTCGGGAACTGTTAATAACAATAGCAAGCTTTGCAACTTGCACCCTTTTTTAGATTCAGAAAATGTTTTAAGAGTAGGTGGACGTCTATCAAATGCAGATGTTGATTTTGATCAAAAGCATCCACTAGTCCTACAAAATATAAATATTATAATACATAATCAGGTATTTTGTGTATATGCGTCTGAATGTTTGTGTGCGATCAAATGACGATAAATTAAATTATTTTCGAATGTGTGTTTTATTTATGGTCGCATGAGCAATCTCGTCTTTATTATTATGTAATCTAGTAGATAAAATTTACGAGTTTTATTTTACAAATTCGTAACTGAGTTACATTGATACCAGGCACAAGTTATAAGTAGACGGCAGTAAAAAGTCTCCTCTAAGTTAATTAGTAATAAATAATTAGAGTTTGGAATATACGCACTAAAAATAGCAAATATATGCATGCAAATATGCTTTAAAACTCGTCAAAATATGCATTATTATATGCATTTATATGCATTTAAATTTTAAATAAAACACAAAGAAATTCTGTTAACACTTGTATTTGTTTAAATTACAATAGCATAACTTAC
>NW_020439143.1:53872-55495 GCF_000699045.2 Agrilus planipennis | reverse complement strand
AACTCGGTCTCGACACGTCGAAGGGGCAACACGTACAAGTCAACTGTTAGCATTTAAGAGAATTAAAATTAAGTTATTTTTATCAGAATTATGTTTGAGTTCATTTCTTTTTTATAATAAAGTTGCTATATTTCCACAACACGAAACAATAAGCAAAAATCACGACAACAATAAACACATTATTTGGTGTACGTTTTTTTTAATTTAACTTACATTCTATAACTGAGTATTTTACCAGCTTTAAGATATTATCAAGCCAAATGTAAACAAAAAACATTCTAGATAGCTCGTATTATTGTTTTAATTATCAGTTTAAAATACGTTGAGTGCTTCAATTAGAATATAGAAACTGGACAAACCTTTGCTATTTTGTTATTATACGTCTTTGGTGGGCGTGGGGTGGGAAGTAGTGGAGAGCTCGATTACGCTGGTAATTTCGTTTGAAAGAAGATTCACAACGTCGTCAAGTACCGCTATATGTGCGAATTGGAGTGCACTTAAATGAAGACGTTTTTAGGGTGTAACGAAGGTGTAGCCAGTCTAGTGAAGTGGTTGGATTTGGGTGGTTGTTGATTTGGCGATCGACTGCAATTAGGGTTGGAAGGTGGTCCGAACTTGTCAATGAGGATAGTATCGGCGGAAAGTGTACATTTTTTGTTATGAAAATATCAAGGATGTCAGGGAAGTGATTGTAGGAGCAGGGAGCAACGTGGGGTCAGGGGGTGCTTCAACTGTGAGGTTGAAGTCAAGAATTTTGGCAAGAAGGAAGGTGCCTTTACTAAAGACGTGCTTAGCGTTGAAATCTTCTGTGACGATAGATGGAACACCTGGGGGGGGGGGTTACAAAGGGGACTTCGGAAAGGGCTCTGTCCAAAGGGGGGGGGGGTAGAGAAAGATAATCTTAAGAGGGCCGAAAGTTAGCGAAACTTCGATGCCGACTGTTTCGAACGAGTTTGTGTCGAAAGAGGTCTGTGCTTTAAAGAATTCCTAATAAGAATGGCGACACCGCTGGCACTGCCATTTTCACGGTCCCTTCTGTAGCATGAGAAGTTTGGGACGAAAAGGTTAATTTTTTCAGACACGTGAGTTTCGGTAATGCAACCAACACTAGTGGTGGGCGTTGAATCAACGAACTAGTTTATTTAACCGTTTCTCCACCAGGAACGTTTCAACTGTTTTTCGTTAGTCGGTAAACCAGTTGAAAATTCAACTAGTTTAAAAATGTAACGCTCAGCACCACTAAAAAAAAAACGAAATGAACCGAATTTAAACCGAATAGCCAATAGGTACTATTACGTTTAAGATTTATGATACCCTTTACCCTCGGTCAGTTACTACTACTACCACCCAAGTCCCAAATAAAATTTCCGCCAACATATAGGTAGGTAGATATTACTGTATTATGCTATTCTTGTTGTAGGAGATCCAAACAAGAAGAAATGTAAAAATCTGCACGTTTGCCGTAACAGGTTCATCGAGTGACTAGTTAGGCGAAATAAATTAACTCAATAAATGAATAATTATTAATTAAGTAGCAGATTTTGTGCTATTCTGTATTTTTCTTTTTTCATTAATGAAAATCATCCACGTCATTAAAATCGGTAAATTTCTAATGGGGAAATT
>NW_020439143.1:26159-50824 GCF_000699045.2 Agrilus planipennis | reverse complement strand
AGTATACTGCGGTATAGGTTTTCCGAGTTTTTGATTATATTTTTCTTTAACTTTCATCTTCGTATTGATTTGATTATCGTGCGCTTTTTCTCTTAATTTTTCTAGCTTTGAATTCGATTCTTTTACGTACTCGTCGACTGTAACTTCGCTTACCAAATTTTCATCTGGGTTATTGAAATTTCTGTGTTTAAAACCGTACAGGACTTCATATGGAGTTAGTTTAGTTGCATAATGCGTTGATGTGTTATAGGCAAATGTTGCTGAATTCAAGAGGGCTTTTGGGCCTAATTTATTTTTTTCTTTGGTGGAATAAGTAGTAATGGTATCTTTTAGGGAACAAATAACTCGTTCAGCCATACCATTTGTTTTGGGGTCTAACTACTAAGGGACGGTGATCGGTTAAGATGGTGAACTTCTTTCCGTAAAGATACGGCCTAAAATGTTTTACAGCCCAAACTATAGCTAACAGCTCACGCTAAATTGTTGAGTATCTAACCTCTGCTGAATAGCTGAATTTAATGTCCTACTCGCATAAGCTATGGGAAGGCTATTATTAATGGGACCTTGGCTAAGTACAGCTCCTATCGCATAGGAACTCGCGTCAGTTGTGACATAAAAATCTTCGTTAAAGTTGGGGTATTGTAGAATGGGTGCTGTAATTATTTTTTCTTTTAATGAATTGAATGAATCTAAATGTTCTTGTTGAAATGCAAAAAGAGTGTCTTTCTTCAAGAGTGCTGTTAATGGTTTGGTTAGCTTCGCGTAATTTGGGATAAATTTTCTATAGAATCCAGTTAGGCCTAAAAATGATTTAATTTCTTTTGGAGACTTAAGGATCGGGAAATTTTTAACTGAGTCAATTTTGTTGGGATTTGGTTTGATAACTTTTTGTGTTACAATATGACCTAAAAATTCAGTTTATTTGCGGAGGAATTCCGACTTATCTGGTTAGATCTTTAAATTTCTTAATTTATTACAATGGTCTTCCAAAGAGTTTCCGAAAACAATAATGTTATCTAGATATAATAGACATTGCGTGGGTGTTAGAGCCGATAATACACTATTCATCATTCTCATAAAAGTTGAAGGAGAATTGATGAGTCCAAAAGGAAGGCGAAGAAATTCGTAATGGCCCGTTGCACTTCAATTTGATGAAATCCGCTTGCAAAATCTGTGGTGAAATATTGTGCATGTCCTAAATTGTCAAGTATTTCTTCAATATTAGGCAAGGGATATTTGTCAGGTACAGTAATTTTATTTAGGTTTCGATAATCGACAACCATTCGCCACTTCTTTTTACCGGAACTATCTGCTTTTTTCGGAACAATCCATATTGGCGAAGAATATGGAGAATCACTAGGTCTAATGATATTCTGATAATAAAATAAGTCCGAAAAATCGTAACATAAGTTTAAAATTTCGTTTTTCTCCTAAGGATTAAGGTGATCTAAACGAAGGTTTTCCTTTAATTTCTCTAATCTATTTTCCGTTTTAACTGAATTCATTTGAAACGCTTTAGGCGGGGCCTTTTCTAAAATTATTCGTTTTACAGAAAAGTTTAATTCGGAATCGGTTAAACTTATTGCTGTGGTAAAAATATTTTGATTTTAGTCAACCTTTACAAGACATTCTGGGATTAATAGTTTATTATCTACATCTATTTTTGGAAGAATTCCTTCTTTTCCTGGTTTAAAATCAGTTTTTAGTTGTATAACCTGTTCATCACGCTTGTTAAGTGTAATGTGATTTATTATCTTGGTTTCTTGTTTTAAATGAATCGGTATCTTGCAATTCTTACCTGGGAACATGATGTTATTGTTGTTTAAGTCTAAGTTACAATTAAGTGTTTTTAACAAAAGAAGATTCTAGTGACTTCTGGATTTTATACAAATTATGGACAGAATTTAAGATAACAACTACTAAACCACAAGTGAACTGTGGAAAATAGTAATGCTCACTCACACACTTGAATATTACCGTGCGCGACATCAGCGCAAGCTCAGAGAATTGGATGCCTACCACGACGTCACCGGAGCCACCGCCAAATAACGACACGCCGATTCTATATACACATACATTACCAACTCTCTCTGTACACGTCATATAGAATATATCTAATCTTTCTTTTTCACAAATTAATTCTTCGTTAATTATTTATCTTACAACCACCCATCTCCCACAGGTTATGGGCCCAGTGGCGAGTAAAGTGCATAAATAAATAAATTAAATAAGAATTGTGAAAAAGCCGTGCGAAAATATAAAAATAAATAAATTCAGCGAGTGACTGCGTGGCGTACCTAACCTCAAAAATGAATATGGATAGATCGTCGAAAATTGCGTTACTCAATAAATCAAATTATAACATCTGGCAAATCCGACTGAAGGCCGTGTTAGTAAAACACGACAAATGGGGCTACGTTAGCGGAAAAATTACACAGCCGAACGTCATTCCTGGAGATCGCTCGACAGAGGCAGCGCTGACGAAGTGGAAGGACAACGACGAAAAGGCACTAGCTGAAATCACCCTGTCGGTAGGCGATGCGTCGAAAGAAGCATGGGAAAAACTGCAGTCAATACATGCGTCGAAAGGACCAGTACGGAAGATTGAGCTACTAACAGACATCACCTCGTTTAAATTGGAGGACGATGATGATTTCCGAGTGCGACTGGATAAATTCTCAAGTGCCGTCGAACAATTAGCAGGTATGAAAGTCGAAGTACTTAATGATATGCTGGTAGTCCTGATACTAAAGGGCTTACCACAGAGCTACGAGAACTTCAGGTGTGCCATCAGATCACAGGATGACTTACCGAATACCGAAACGCTCATCGGTAAAATTCTGGACGAAAATAAAAGTCGACAAGCCAGCAAACCAGCCGAAGATAACAATGCGCTGTACGCCGGAAATAAGTACAAAAGGAGCCGATTTTCAGGCAAAGCGAAGCCCAAGCGAATCTCATGTCACATCTGCGGAGGCACTGATCACTGGCCGTCGAAGTGTTCGGAACGAAACCGAAGTTCGGCAAAGAAGGTGGATTCACACACAGAGAATTTATACGTCGAAGTAGTCAAGATCGAAGAAACAAAGAACGTGACGTCACAGTCAAGATGGTGTTTGGACAGCGGATGCACAAAACACATGTGTGCAAACGAGGAGATCCTTACCGAGGTTCGAGAGTGTACGACGACTTTACATATGGCGAATTCAGCTTCGACGACTGCGAGAGCAAAAGGAATTGCTCATGTGACAGCAGCTACAAATAACGGTAACACAGATTTACATTTACATAATACTCTATTGGTTAAAGATCTCAGAACTAATTTAATTTCTGTATCTAAAATCACCGAAAACGACCGGGAGGTCCTATTTAGAAAAAACGAAGCAATCATCAGCGACCTGGATGGAAACGTCAAGCTGATAGCAGACCGCGTTGGAGATTTATACTGCTAGCGGTAGAGGAACCGTTGTGTACCACGGAGGCGAGTTTATGGCATGCAAGGCTGGGACATCTTCACATGGATGCAGTAGTGGACCTGTCACACGGTCGAGCGTTGGGTATGAAGCCGTTAAAATACAGTAAACAATCGTGCGATACTTGTCATCGAGGAAAATTAATGATAAAGCCATTCACGTCGAGAAAAGAAAAGAGTAGCAGATTACTCGAAATAATCCACTCAGATTTGTGTCAGCCGTCGAGGACAAGATCTGAAGGTGGAAACCGATACTTCATAACCTCCAAAGACGATTGCAGCGGCTGGTGCGAAATATACATGCTGAAAAGCAAAGATGAGGCTTTTGAAGCGTTCAAAGTCTACAAAAATTTCGCAGAAAAGCAAACCGGTATGAAAATAAAATCGTTGCAATCAGACAATGGCAGAGAGTACTGCAATAAAGCATTCGACGATTTCCTAAAGAAGGAAGGCATCAGGAGACGCATAAAAACGCCACACACACCACAGCAAAATGGTGTCGCCGAGAGAACGAATAGAACGCTCGTCGCCATGGCGAGATGTCTTCTGATACAGTCTGGACTCCCTTCGTCATATTGGGGAGAAGCCATAAATACTGCAAATTACCTAAGATATCGCTGCCCCAGCAGAAGCCACGGCGGATAGACCCTGTACGAACTATGGCATGGAAGAGTACCAAATTTGAAACACCTGAGGGTATTTGGCGCAAAGGCATTTGTGTTGGAAAAGGGTCCTGGTCGACAAAAATTGAACGACCGCTCTATCGAGGGTAAGCTAGTCGGATATGCAGACACGGTGAAAGCTTATAAGATACGACGAAACGACACAGGAAAAATAGTGATTACTAGGGATGTATCAATAGTAGAAGACTCAATCTTGAATACACAAAACGTCGAGCAGAAGGACATCGAATACATGCATCCGAACGAAGATCCAGATTCAGGGAGAGATGTCAGGCAAGAAAGAGTTCAGGAAGGTACTCATATGGAACCACCAACCAGGCGAGCACTGGGAAGACCGACGAAAGAAAAAACCGGTAAGCGCGGAAGACCACGAAAACTGTACAGATACAGAAGCGTCTCAAGTATATGTTCAAGTCATGGGTCGAGTCGATGCGGTAAACCGCAGGACGAAGCAGACGTACCGATACAACAAGATGAAGTTGAGAACGACGAGGTATTTAATACATAAAACGACCAACAGAGAGGTGAGAAAAGATTGCTAAATGCATCCATCGTACCGGTCGACAAACGCGCGAGAAGCGAGATGACTTCAAGTGGATCCGACGATACGCAGATGAGCATCGAGTATACAAATGAAGACGATGAAGTAGAAATGGAGTCAAACTTCATCGGAGAATTAGCTCAAATGACGGACATCGAGCTAAATGAAGCACTCCAAGGACAAGATTCCCAAGAATGGAAGCGTGCTTTATTCGAGGAAGTGCGTTCGCACTTAGAACATGGAACATGGCGGCTTGTGAAGAGACCAAAGCAAGGGAGAGTAATCGGCTCAAAAGTAGTACTGAAAAACAAGATGAACGCCGAAGGAGAGAGATAACGCGGAGAAAGCGCGAAAAGTAGCCAGGGGTTTCTCACAGAGATCTGGATTCAACTTCGACGAATCCTGCGCTCCAGTGGCACGACTGGAATCCGTCAGACTACTAGCAGCAATAGCTACTGAAATGGGAGTCAATCTACATCAAACAGATGTTGTAACGGCGTACCTACACAGCGATATCGACGAGGAGCTCTACATGGAGATGCCAGAAATGTTGAAAGAGGCACTCGAACACATAATTCGCAACGAAAGAAGAGACTCCGAGATACTCGAAAGGGCGACGGAAATGCTGCAGAGCCTTTCCCAAGACGATATGGTGTGCTTGCTGCGCAAGGCCATATACGGGCTAAGACAATCCGCGACGAAGTGGTACGAAACACTAAGCAAGGTCCTCATAAGACTAGGGTTTAAGCCGACGATTTCTGACCCGTGCATCTTCGTGTGGAGAGCGGGAGTGAAATTGTTATTAGTGGGCGTCTACGTAGACGACATATTAGCTACAGCAACCGACGTGAAATTAATCGAGCAGCTGAAACGTGGATTAGCCAAAGAATTCCAAATCAAAGACATGGGTGTAGCCATGTACCTATCAACTGCCACCAGACCAGATATTGCGCACAGTGTAAGCGTGCTCAGTCAGTTCAATGAGCACCCAACTGAAGAACACCTTCGTACTTACGTCAAAAAAATGGAAAATGTTAAAGGCAATGAAACGAGAGAAAAAAATAAATGAAGAAAAGGAAAAAGAAGAACGAAAGCGGAAACGTATTGAGAAGAAAAAAGCAACCGAGACAAATACAGTTAAGAGAACGAAGATTCTAAAACGAAACAAAATAAATACTCAGACAATAAATAGTCAGAAACAAAAGAAAATTAAAAAAAAAACCGTTGAAACTAAAACAAAATCAGTAAATGATGAAATAATTGAATGTAATGTTAAAGACAATGACAACAAAACTCTTAATGTTATTTTTGATCTTCAAATTATAAATGCAGTAGAAAAAGTAAAAAGAAATAGATACTGATTCCTCTGTACACAGCAACATACCGAACACTCGAATATATAGCGGACTGTGCTTTACATGCGTTCGAAATATTAATAATACATCTATAGGATATCGATGTTCTAACTGTACTCGTACTTATCATCAAAATTGCATACATAAGTATAAATTATTCAATAATCTCACGGATGAACATTTTACTTGTCAAACCTGTAAACAAAAATTACATAAATAGACATATTTTAGGTATCTGTAGGTACATTGAAAGCTATTAGTCATTTACCTGCAGTTAACTTATTTTCTTTACCTAATGTAATGCAATTAGGGGTATTTACCCACCTGCAAATTAAAATTTTACACCTGTGCCAACAACTGAACTCCATCCATGCCAATTACTATTATTTAAGTGCCAATGACTATAAATAGTCTTTTCTTTAAATTAAGCCGTTTTAAATTAAACAATTATATTAATGTTCGAAAAAAAAATACTTTATTTTGAATTTAGAAATAATATAGTGTTGATTAAATATTATAAAACTATGAAACAATAAAAAATATACTTGAAGATTCAGAATTGAAATTTTGTACTTCCTTAAAGTGCCAATGACTATACCTCTTACCCTATGCCATCTAAAGAAATATCTAAGCTAGCTACGTAAAACTTAACATCTTGTTCTTGCAATTTAGTGGGGATTGAACCTACACTTAAACGCGTCAGTATTTAAACCTGAAACTGCGACTGTGTCACTCTTATCTATATAATTTTCAAAATCATGTTTATATTTCAAAAGGTTAATAGACGCTCCTGTATCAATTAATAAATTAACAGGCACGCCTTTTATTTTGGTAACAATAAATGATAAAATTTCGGTCATAATTTTTGCTGTATTAACTCGAAAATTATTTGAATTTTGAGTGTCAGAGGGATTTGTACCTAGTTGAACGAACAATCCTCCTCTGTTTCGTTCAGTGTCAAGTTTAAATTATCAACATCAACTTCAACTACGGGGTCTTGGTCTGTTTCGTCGATATTCTCGTTTTCGACTTCACATGTATTTATTTTTGCGTTTTGTGAAGGGAATCCTCGAAATGGAGAACCACCGAAAGAATAGCGGTTATACTTATGAGTACTTGCTTCAGTGGGTTTAGTGTTATTAAAATTTGTGGTATTAGCATTGGGCATATTTTTAAAATTACCTAAATTTGATGTATCACTATTAGGTTCTCGTTTCGGGTTTTCAAATTCTTTTCTAAACAATGGTTTTTTATTTGTAACAATTTTACTAGGGGCATAAATTTTATTCGTTTTGAATTGGTTAAATTTCTCTTGATCTTCGCGCTCTTTCAATCGTTTGTGAGCTGAAAATGCGTGAGAGAAAGCTATCTCTAGTGTTGCAGTTTTTGCATGTGCAATTGCAATTTAAACGTCTTTTGGAACATTATTCAAGAACGTTGTTATGTCGATTTTATCAATGAATTCTGAAAGTACCCTAATCGTTATATAGTTATAATAGTTACGAATGCTTTTTTTATGTCTGGCCAGTTATCGTAACGTCTTGCTAGAATCACACGACCTGCACGCCCAGCTAAACGATGTAAAATAATTCTTAAAAGATAAGCAAAATCACTACCTTTAGCTTTTTGAAATATAAAATCTATTGTATCAACATATTGGTGCAACGGAATGTTATCACCGTCAAAATTGGGGATTAATTCACAGAGTTCTCTTCGTGAATAGAACTCCATTCCAACCTCTGTTTCCAAGAGATTTTCGTTATCGGTAACGCTCATTTCCTTTGGAGTAGGTAACAAGGAAAATAAAATAAAAGGAAATGTGGTAAAAACCTGTAACCACCTACCTTGAATAACTCGCTACGTTGATGATAACCAGTAGAAATCCAAACATTCCTATAGCTGTTGAACGTTGGGAGACGGGGTTAGATGTTCTCTCGTTATTCGGATAGTCCTAGGCACAGGATATCTTCTAAAGCGAACTGCTTTACACCATCAATGAATTTTCAGTTTTTCACTCCGAACAGTTTCTTTATAAAGTTCACGAAAGGTTACAGAGGAAACGAACGGTTTCGCACTTTCACCCACGAACACGATATTTCAGAAAGTTTTCACTGTTCAGTTTTTAACACGCCTTTTGGACAATCCTACCGACTGCGCCAAATTGTTAAATGCTCAAATCTTTCTAAAAAATTGAACATTTATTGTTTTACGATGCACAAAATGTACAAAGTCTAGCCTGAAGCTAGTGTGTCTTAACAACTTTACAATATTTATAAGCTCGATTTTACCTAATCAGCAAAATGCTATCATATTTTTTATTGATAAAAAATAAATTGAACTACTATACTATACCTACACGTTGTCGTTGGGCTGCGGGTCAGTTCTTACTACCTTGGCGTAGGATTTTTGGGGAGGCATTGCCAAGGTGATAGCAAGGGTGGGGGTTAGTTCTTGTGCCTTAGGAAACATGGGTAGCGATTTTCTTGGGGGGGGGGTCTTTTTGGGAACCTTGAAGCAGCCGCGTTAGAAGAGGCCGTGGTTTCCTTTATAGTAGGGCGTAGTTTTTCCTCGAGGAGGGGAAATCTTCAAGACGCACTCTGAAAGGGGGTAGTGTCGGATTCTCCAAAGCGCCTACCGACTAAAACCCCTCAACGAGTAGGGAGATCAACCCGGAGGGTATACATCCCAGAAAAGAGTGGGAAGGGATTGGGAGCGGGAAGGGGAATGGGTATAGGAAGGAATAATTGGGCGGAAATTGAAATCGATGACCCACCTTGGATGAGTTGGGTGGGCACTCAAGCTAAAAAAGCGAACCTAACAATGAACGGATGGGAAGCAGCTCAGAGTAGAAGGTGACAGAGCCTTTTGATACGGTCGTTTGGCTTAGGGGCGAAGTTGGCAAGTATCGATATGGACGGGTTTGGGTGACCTGACACTGAGACTAGAAAATTATCCGCGAACTTAACTGCAGTCTCAGTGAGTGAATGTAGACCAGTTTCTTTCAGAATTTGGATGTTTCTGATGAACCAAGGATAGTTGAGTTCGGAACGTGTCAAACTCGATGGAAGGCTTGCTGGATGTCAAGCAGAAGAATGGAAAAAGTGACGACGATTTAGGTTGTCAGAGATGTGTTCGGAAACACAATTCTCCGTGATGGCCGGTGCCGTGCTTTCTGCGCAAACCGTGTTGAAAGTCGGGGAATAGATTGTTTCGCTCCAAGTGGTCAAAAAGCCGGTCCAAAAGGATGGATTCAACTACTTTGCTCAACGAACTGAGCAGGCTAATAGGCCTGTAGCTTGAGGGAGAGCTGATGGAGCTTCCCTTTTTTGGGGTTTGTGATGTTGCCGAGTGCGGTTTTATATGTTTTGGTGATAGAACTTTTAGGACACCGTTGGAATACCGTCCGAGCCGGGGAATTTTCTCTTTCTCAGAGATCGGATGGTGAGGAAGATTTCACAGGGGGATGTGTGTTGAAAACAGTTGGGACTTAGTTTTGGGAGGCGACGTTGGTTCGCTCGTGAAAGTCCGTAAGGTCAATAGGGCTGGGACGTGGGGAGCACTGAAGACAGAGAGAGTCTGCGAAGATTGCAGCTTTTTCCTAATCTGAAGCGAAGGCGGAGCCGTTATGTTTTAGTGGCGGGAGGTGTGATGCTCTGTTTCGAAGGGACCGGTTCACTTTCCAAGTGCTTTTGGGATCTGTTTCGACCTAAACGATATAATCCTTGAAGGAGGCTTTTGTTTTTCCTCTTGACGATAGCAACAATGTCTGCGGGGAGGTGTTTCTCTGGGGAGGAGGGCGGAAGGTCGTTGTCGGATGTGGCGGTATCCCGCCTTTCGTTTCTTTTGGTTATTACCACTTCGAATGAAATGAACTGTATTCTCCTTACTAATTGTTTTTTATTTACACTATGTTACACTTAATTTAATAGTAAACTATCGATAAACACTAGCTTAATAAATTGTATAATCAATTTGGTTGTTGTACATATATTGCGTTTTATTGGTAATTGTTTGAATTGTTGAGTTGATGAATATGAATCGAATTGATTGTTTGATATGAATTGATATGAATCGAATTGATTGTTGGATATGAATTGAATGAATCGAATTGATTGTTGGATATGAATTGAATGAATCGAATGCTTTTCATGTTTTCAAATTTCAGTATTTATAATAGGTACTGAAGAAAGCGACACGCCCAAAACAGGCATCTCTTGGGGTAGGTAATTGACCTTACTGGTCTTGTCTTCGGTGAAATACCGAACCCCAATAAATTCGGTATTTCCGCCAATATCATAAATTTATGGTTGGTCGCAGATGTTTACTTAACAACTACTTTGAATTTATCCTACACTATAGACCTAATAAAATAAAATATTCAGAAAAACTACTTAAGAAATATGTACAGTAATATACAAAACACACAACACCAAACAGTCGTGAAGGGCTCGATGGCGCTGGTAATCTCGTTTGATTGGAGATTGACAGCTTTGTCGAGTTCCGATTTTGTGCAAATTGAAGTGGACTCTCGAATAGGAGTGGGGGGGGGGTATTCTCACTGCCCTGGCATAAGACATTTAGGGGAGCATCACTACGAGGTTGGCTAAGGGACGGGTGATTGTCTGGACGCTTTTTGGAGCAACTGAAATAGGGGAGAGTTTCTTGGGTGGTACGGTTTTCTTAGGTACTTTAGGACAACTACGATAGGTGGTGCGGTGGTCACCTTTATAGTTAGCACAGGAGGGGGTCGCATATTTCCTGTCTTTTGCCTTGCATTCGGCGGTGACATGGCTAAATTGGCCGTATGTAAGAATTTCGTACAAAGCGACATTGCTAAGTACTTATGATATAAGTAAATATAAATTGCTGAATATAGAGATGAACCTACTATTTACAGAAAGAGATTGAACCTGAATAAACAAGTTTTTGGCGGTAAAACGACGAGGGGGTGAGTAAGCCTACTTGGTACAATTTGATTTCCTCTTCCCTGTCTGGGTAGGTGAAATGTCGGAATCGTGCATTTACTTCTGGGGTTTGCCTTTTTATACACACCCCCGTACTTCGGTGGGGGTGAAAAGGTAGGGTTGAAAGTGGGGTGGTAGTAGAAAGGGCGCAAACTGCGATGAAAACCAAAAGAAAACTATTTTCCCGAAGGAGAACTAGGAAACAGATGCCGGAACTGGATTCTGCGTGAGTGATTATGTGAGATTAAAAAAAGAATCGTGGTTCAACGTCGAAAATTAACCAGACTAAATATTATTAAAAAAATAATAGGAACGAGATCTTAAGGGAGAACGCTTCCTTAAATGTGAGTTAAAAAATAGAACAAGACGATAGACCAACAAAAAAAAAATAAGAAAGATAATAACGAAATATTTAGAATATTTACAAAAGTGGATAATTGTAAGATTAGTAAAATACCACAAATGGCGCAATAAACGCCAAACAATGCTACATTTAGTGGAATTCATTATGCTTAACAAGGCCGATTTAAACAAATGAGTATTTACTGGCAGAACCGAATCCACGGCGTAGCTCACCACTACGTGATAGGCACGTTACCAAAACCGAACAAACAAATTCGAAGTGGTCAGTATTCTTTCGAAACTGCCAGACGCGGATCGCGATTTCGATCTTTTTGGATCTCTTCAGCGAGTCGCAGACAGTTTCGACAGAATACTGATCACTTCGAATTTGTTTGTAAGTTTAGTGGTTACTCAAGAGGCGGCTCAGAACCGAGGGTTAATTGTGGGTAAACTCCTTACGCTAACGACAAGCGGTATTTCTAGGTACACCCATTAGGTCTTGTTCATCTTATACTTTGAGGAATTGGTTTCGCTATATTGTTTGTATCATGGTTAAAAAACAATGATGCAGCAGAGAGATTATAGGTGTCGTTATCTTTCACATTTTGTAACTCATTCATTACACCCCCACTTAACATAATAAAAGGTGTATACAAAAAGAGTAGGTGTTATTTTTATCAAGTAAACCTGTTAAGATAAATCAAAGAATTGTCCAAATTTAATAATTTTGTTCGAAAATGAAAATGAGTTGGCAGCAAGTGGGACTATTTTCTAGTGCAGGTTGGCTTTGAAATCAAGAAGAAAGTCAGAAAGGCGATGTGGAATTGTGCTCAAAATTGTATCTGCTACAAATTTAAAGAATATTTGTCAATCGACGTTAAAAACAAATTGAGTTTTTGCCTGTCAAAATAAGTCCTATAGAAGGAACAAAAAGGTACCTTTTTCGAACTAATTTTGTAAATACACAGTTTCTTTGAAACTCTCTAAAATGCCCATGTATTCGGCCTCCGTACTGAACAATGCCGCAGTAATCTGTTTCTTGGTTTCCCAAAATATTGCACAATTTGACAACCTTAAAAAATATCCAGTATAGAATCTCTGATCAATTATATTACTGGCCCAGTCTACATCTACAAAAGTTTCTAACTGACTATTGTCAGTACCTGAAAACACTAAACAGAAAGATTTAGTTTTCATTAAGTATTTTACAACTCTTTTTGCATATACCCAATGTTCTTGATCGTAACAGTTATTAAACTGGTTCAAGTAATTTATAGAAAATTCATGACAAGAGAACTTATTGTTACATTTCTCACAATTAGTTATAATTAGTCTAGGTTCAATTGGTGTCTCTGTAGACTTACAGTAAGAAATATTAAATATTAACAGCAATTCTTCAATATAGGTTTCTTGCTCTAAAGTTGCCATTACTTCTCGTTATTTACAATCACTCTCATACCTAAACAATTTTTAATACATCCCAAATCTTTTATTTATCAATTTTTGTAAACAGACATGGTTCTAGTTTAGATTTTTTATAACCCAAGGACTGGAAAAATTCCTCAACTCGTTGATACCATGCCCTTGATGACTGTTTTGAGCCATAAATAGCACGTTCAATCGCAAAACCTTGTTTACATCATCATTACTACCCTGAAAACCTGGCGGTTACATCATGTACACTTTTTCATTTAATAAATCATTCAAAAAACCAGTGTCTACATCTAAATGACAAATATCCAAATGAAGCTGAACTGCTAAAGCGAATATCTGGAAGTCGAATGTCTAACAACAGGTGAAAAACATTAATCAAAATCAATGCTTGGCCTATGGGAGAAGCCCTTAGCAACTATCATGGCTCTATACCTGAGTTTATTGTTATTATCAAGTTTCCACTTAAAAATCCATCTAAGTACCTTGTACAATATTTCCACTGGGTGGAACATCAACTAATTCCCAAGGATCACTGTCTTCAAATAATTGAAATTCACTTTGCATGGCTAATTTCCACTATTCACTTCTTGATCCATTCAACACTTTGTTGTTTCGCTCGTTTAACCTACACACACATAACCAAAACTGGACCGATCAAGCTGCTTGCGGATAAGCTCAGTAAGCTTCTCCACTGGAAACTCGGCAGGAAGCTGTGGCTGAGACATTTGACCACGCTCAGGCTCCGCAGATTCAGCCTCCAGCGGAAAGATGTCAGCAGGGCCATTACTAATGTAAAAGTGTATCAGATCTTGCTTCTGTTTAATCCCCTCCTCAACAGCAACAATATCTCTTGCTATATTGTTGGGATTGTAAACTCAGTAACTTTTTACATTGTCTGAGTACCCAAGAAGAATACACTAATTAACTTTTCGACGGACAAAATCGACTTTTTAAAAATTTATTAATATTAATTACAAAAAAAAAACTTATCTAGACTACAAGAAATTATAAACAAGATTGAACCTGGACTGTGTGAAAAAATGGTTTTTTATATCCTAGTTGCTTGCACAGCAAAAATGAGCCACAGCGATGATTTTGATGATGCATGTAATACTTTTGTAATAGCAGGTGTGCAATAGGTATACCGTGAGATAATTCGTGGTTAACGCTTGGCATTGAGCATAACCATAGAGAGAATTCACGTCCCAATACATTAGATAGTTGACTTTTTCGCTTGAATCAAATGTGTCAGGAAATTCGAGATTATTACATTTAGCATACCTATGTACGGAATGAGTTATGCCGCCTCTTATTGCCTTTTCAAAAAATAATATCATCTCAATATCTGTAAGTAAATCTATGCGTGCTCTAGTTGTTTTAAGAGCGCTTGAATAAGCGAGACTAGGTGTTGTTAAAAATTCGGCAGCATCTAAACCATAATAGGTCATTGTGAAATTTCTAAAATTTTCAAATACGTCCGCTAATAGCAAAATGTCCGTTTTCAAATATAGATCAGAATATTCGCCCAAATTTCTACAGTTAAACAAATCCCATACCTTTAATGCATGCGCATAATCTTCGTTAGAAACATTTTCGTCTTTTAATTTACTGTAGAAGTCCTCAATAGGAGGTAAACTGGTATTTTCTAACGATGCCCACGAATTGACATAATCATAACAAAACACGCCTTTTCTCTTGACTAGATCAAACTGTTCGATAATAGGAAAGAATTGAGAAGTATGTGTTAGTTTATCGTGGGATAATATTTTTACTAAATTGTCTAAACTATCGGGTAAGAAACGAAAAGAGTCGATAAACACCAAACGAACTAATCCAAAATAAACTGATAACGATATATATTTTTCGGCAGTGGAAGGAATAAGTTTAACGTTCGCCTGTGCAGCCAGTTCTTGAAAAAAACAGTGCAAGTCATAATTTAAATTATGGAAAACCACTTTTACTTCAAAATTTTTTTTTATCTGCAAATTACAATTATTACAAATACTTGCGATATATTTTCCGGTATAGTGGCAATGATGCTTTACCTTTGGATTCGTATTCGAAAATGAAAGAGAACAATTAGGACATTCGTTTGTTAATTTATGTTGTTCTAATTCCTCTTCGTTGAGGGGAATGAGAGAATNAATCGTTCTAGATGTTCCTGTAATGACGTTGAAAAGATAATAATGTCATCGAGATATACCAAACATTTTTCGTTTTGTATACCACGCAAAATATTATCCATTACACGCTGAAATGTTGCAGGGGCGTTCTTTAAACCGAAAGGCATGCGCAACATTTCCCAGTGACCGTTTTCAGTTGTAAACGCGGTTTTTGGTATATCGTCCTCGTGCATCTCAATTTGATGAAACCCGCTTGCCAAATCTAATGTTGAAAAGTATTGACATTTTCCTAATTTGTCCAAAAGGTCTGTAATATTAGGTAGCGGATATTTATCATCGATAGTCTTTTCATTGAGTCTACGATAGTCAATTACCACTCGCCATTTTTCTTTTCCCGACGCATCTATCTTTTTTGGAACTACCCAAATAGGAGATGACCAGGGCGAAGTACTAGGCCGAATAATATTTTGTTCTAACATGCTTTTAATTTGTCTTTCAACCTCACTTTTGTGTATGAATGGGTACCTATATGATTTCGTGTAAATTGGTATTTCGTCTGTAGTTCTAATTCTATGTTTAACCTGATTGGTAAATGTTAAGGGCATGCACTCTTGGTAAAATATATCCGAAAATTCCTTACATAAATTTTTTATATGATACTCTTCTTCAGAATTTAAATGATCTGTACGAATTTTGGAAAGATCTAAAATTGGTTTAGAGGTGTCGTCAAAATTATTAAGGTCTAACTCTTGTATTTGTTTCCGATTAAATTTTTCGGCAGTTATTGGTTCAGAAAAATCTAATGTTACTGGATTTAACGTGTTATTTAAAATGGTTGTCAGGGCTTCATTATTTTTTGCTATTGTCAAACATTCAGGTATTTCACAATTATGGATTTTTTGATGCGGTATTATAATTTCGCCGTTTGGTATATTAGTTTTTATTTTAATTACCTGTTCAGTGCGAGTTGCTATTGTAATTAAATTTAGATTGTTACTTGTATTATGATAGCGAAGTTTAATTTCTGAATAAGGAGTTAACAAAATTCCTTTGTTAAAATCTAAATTTGCCTGTAATAATTTTAGATTATCTAACCCTATTAGTCCATTAAAAATGTTATGAAATTTAAACAAATAAAATTTTAATTTAGCATTTCTAGGTAAATTGAAAATTTTCGAAACAGGTATCATTGCACTGTGTTTATGCGCTGATTTTTGAAAAACGGTGGAAACGATAAATGGGTCATTCTGTATACAATTAGAATATAATTTGTATGCTAGGTCTGGGTCTATGAACGATTTAGTGGATCCTGAATCAATTAGAAATTTGAGATTATTTTCTGGAAATATTATGTACGGTAATTCGCTAGAATTAGTATTATTGAAAGATATAATATGAAGTATTACGTCTGTTTGTTGTACAGGGGGTCCCTGTGAAAATTTGAGTCATCTTCGTAATATTGTTCACTACTATCAAATGAAAATTCTTAACTGTTATCATTTTCTTGATTTCCCGATTCAATTTCTGCATCGTTATTTATACTATTGTCTACTTCAGTATTAAAAAGCTCTTCAAAAACAAACTTCTTTTGTTGAGGGTTTTGTTGGCATGTAGATGGCCCAAATTAATTCGTTTTATTTACAGATATTCTGCTCATAGGAGTAGGCGCTGGTAAGGGTTTATTTTAGTTAGGTCGAAATACATTTTGGGATTGCTAAGTGTTAGCAATTGGATTGGAAAAATTTGGGTTTTGCCTAAATATATTGGAATTAGGAGAGGGCTGTCTAGATATTTGAGTATTTCTAAAATGATTTTGGAAGTTATTTGTATTGAATTGAAATGGTCGAAACGGAGAATTACTTTGTGTTTGTATTGGGCGATTGAAGAAATTATTCTGAGGTTGCATAGGGCGATTTAGAAAATTATTGTGGGGTAGAATGTGA
Source organism: Agrilus planipennis (assembly GCF_000699045.2). Classification (NCBI taxonomy): domain Eukaryota; kingdom Metazoa; phylum Arthropoda; class Insecta; order Coleoptera; family Buprestidae; genus Agrilus; species Agrilus planipennis. Next base: position 33,967 of record NW_020439143.1, on the reverse strand, counting down.
CGATTCGGGAAAACAGAATTAATCATAGGAGATAGATTAACATAATTTTATGGTTGGAAAAATGGTTTATGGGGCGGAGTATTTTGTTTCACAAATGGTTTAGTCATATTTTGGAAATAACCTATATTTTCTTCCTCTGGTATAAATTGAATCGCTTCGTTTAACCACTCTTAATTAGGCGCATTGAGAAAATCAAACAAATAGTCGCATGGGGTCACTGCTGACCCCAAAGAAATAAATGAAAACAGGATGGAAGAAATAAATAAAACGAAGTGTGTATTACCAAAAATATTTAAATGCTTAATTATGATCATAATAAAATACCGAGAACACAACTTTCACTTTAAACAATTAAAAACATAAAAAAAGTCTAATGCCTCATAAAACTATTTATTTTTGATGTAGTCCAGATCAACTTAAAAAGAAATATTATTCAGATTCCTCAGCAGACTCATCTATTCTGCATGCAATGCAGTAAGCTCTGAGGTGTTGCAGCCAAACAAATTTTCCACACTTATGGCATTTATTTGGCACTTTTTTGTCGTGTTTTTTAGGACATGACGAACATCGACCGCGCTTAGCAGTCGATTGATGCATAACTCGCTGCATATCATGAACCTCATGGGGCCGCTTTTTTGTCGAAGTAGGGACAGCACTCTGTTGAATGCCACGCCTTGAGTATGACAAATGTATTTGTGCCAGATATATTTAGAAAGTGAAACAATACAGCCAACGGCCATCTTTTTGTTCTTCTTGCAACGTTATAGTTAGCGAACAGTTGATTGTTGCAGTCGACACCACCTTTGGTACAATTATAATAGGTTACTATTTCTGGTTTCCGAGCGTTAGCTGTTCCTTCGCCAATGGAGTTATCATCATAGGAGACTAGTGATTTGATTATGAAATTTAAAAAGTGAAGTAAATTGCTCCCTAGTCTTGTTTGGGAAGAATTCAGATTTATTTAATGTACCAACAAGGGTCAATTTATATTGAGGTGTTAGTAATTCCTTGACCAGTTTCATACTAGTGTACCAATTGTCAGTTGTTATGTTACGGCCACTGCGTTTTATTGGTTCAGCTAGGTGTTTTACTATATCGTCTGGAAAATTAGATACTTGGTATTCTCCATCTGGTTGTTTGCTAGAATATACTTCAAACTTGCACCGGTAATAAGTCTTTGCGTCAACTATGGCATGCACTTTTATGCCGTATTTGTTCGGTTTATTTGGCATATAAACTTTGCCTCTAAATCGACCACGGAACCTAATTAACTGCTCATCTATAGTTAGATTCTCACCCGGTGTTACACATATATTGTCAGTAAAATTCACATAGTACATTTATCAGATACTCAAATATTAGTAGGCCAATAAGGCCCAAGTACCGTTATAATGGGCCTTATTAACCTCATGCCACGTTTTTACAAAATAACCTAATAAACCTAAAAGATCTTTCTCTGGCTAAGAAAAACCATATATTGGAAATTTGATTCACAGGTATTTGTGACATTCCACTTTTTCTGCGTACTCAGTAGGACACATGTCCGTTTGTGACATTTCTGAATCAACGAGCGGTGTAGCATTTACATTGCGCTTTGTTTTCCTGAATAAATTTCGCCTGCACTTGTATTTATCCCGCAAGGTCATCTTTCCAGCCGTGAATTTTTTTGGTGTACTTACCTGGACTTCTTTTTATCATCGCACGATGGACTACGTTCGCATATTCTCCTTTGCAATTGAAAGAAATACCTGCCGTTTCGCAGCGTGCTTGTTGTGATCCCCTCAAAGAAAACTTAATGCGTTTTCCCCCTGTAAATTTTGCTAACACTGCATATAACATTCTGCTATATTGGAGTCCATGTTCAAAATTAAATTTGACGCTTGCAATGCTAATCTGTTGGTTACGGACAATATATCTTTCCATAATCCACACGACATCAGTAGGATATCTAGGGGCAAATCTCCTTATCTCCCAATGCTTTTCTTACGGCACTTCCGCTCGTTAGATTTTGTCCTCTGATTGGTCGGCCCCGTCCCCCTCTTGTGTCATGTGGGTGTTTTTTGTTGTTATCCTCCATTTTGTTAACGCCTTCGGGCTTGCAATCGTTCCCCCCCTGTTCCCCCCGCNAATACGAAGTACAAATGTTTATATTTAATATAATAAAATATTTTTTGATGAAATGGTTTGTTATTTAACATAAATGTAAATACATTACGATATTCTTCTAATATCCGTTTTGATTCTGACACAATACATACTGAATTCATTCCGATTTTTTTACCACCACTTTTAAAGTGGAAATTTGTTTTGTTAATTCGGTTGTTCATTATGAATTTCAGGTTCTATATAAAGTAAAGGATAAAACATTCAACTATTTATAGAGATTTGACTTCCTGTTTCCGCAAAATATTTTTTGTAACAGAAATACGATCAAATGCAAGTAGAAAACAGGTGCGGAATGACTGGTTGCATGTCTTAGACATGCGTGAGTAAAACGTACACCATAAATTTTGGCGCGAAAAAGTTCTAGTTCTTGGAGTATGTACTTTCCCGAGTATCGTGAACAGGCACGAGGGTATCAAATGAAAGATGCATGTAAGAATGTAAGTACCTATATGGGATCATCCACAAATAACTTTAGCAAATTGGGAAGAGAGATGATTCCTCTTGATAAGTTCTAAATTCAAACTTAAAACTACAAAACTGCTATAAAACAAAATGTGGCGGAGTTTTCAGACGTTACTCTCCTATTTAGTAGAGGGGAGTCAATAATTAATTAATATTGCTTAATTATAATAATATGGACAGCCCCTAAGCGCAAAAAAAACTCAAAAACATTGAAAATATTTATTGTGACACTACCCATGACTAATAAATACACAGGATGTTTAGAGTAAAGCCATCTAATGAGACTAAATGATTATTATTCGTATTTGTAGTCAAATTTCGAGAATTTTACTAAAGGAAGGTAATTTTAATTAATTTACGACTTTATATGTATATATTATAATATACTCAAATGGATTTTTGTTTCTTTCTTTATTTTTTTTAATGTATACCCATTTAAAGAAATTGTCTTTTAAAAATTTAACTGCAATTTCTTATACGTATTTGTATACGAGACAGTAATTGTGATTTGATTATAAAAATGTAGTTTTCATAATGGTAATATTTCAGAATAATTAACAAGCATTTATTTTTTTAACGGTAACATTCTAAATTTAATGTGAAATGGTTACTTATTAGTAAATTGTTATTATAAATATGCTGATGTCAAGGAAAATCAATCATATAAAAATGTTTATATTTAATATAATAAAATATTTTTTGATGAAATGGTTTGTTATTTAACATAAATGTAAATACATTACGATATTCTTCTAATATCCGTTTTGATTCTGACACAATACATACTGAATTCATTCCGATTTTTTTACCACCACTTTTAAAGTGGAAATTTGTTTTGTTAATTCGGTTGTTCATTATGAATTTCAGGTTCTATATAAAGTAAAGGATAAAACATTCAACTATTTATAGAGATTTGACTTCCTGTTTCCGCAAAATATTTTTTGTAACAGAAATACGATCAAATGCAAGTAGAAAACAGGTGCGGAATGACTGGTTGCATGTCTTAGACATGCGTGAGTAAAACGTACACCATAAATTTTGGCGCGAAAAAGTTCTAGTTCTTGGAGTATGTACTTTCCCGAGTATCGTGAACAGGCACGAGGGTATCAAATGAAAGATGCATGTAAGAATGTAAGTACCTATATGGGATCATCCACAAATAACTTTAGCAAATTGGGAAGAGAGATGATTCCTCTTGATAAGTTCTAAATTCAAACTTAAAACTACAAAACTGCTATAAAACAAAATGTGGCGGAGTTTTCAGACGTTACTCTCCTATTTAGTAGAGGGGAGTCAATAATTAATTAATATTGCTTAATTATAATAATATGGACAGCCCCTAAGCGCAAAAAAAACTCAAAAACATTGAAAATATTTATTGTGACACTACCCATGACTAATAAATACACAGGATGTTTAGAGTAAAGCCATCTAATGAGACTAAATGATTATTATTCGTATTTGTAGTCAAATTTCGAGAATTTTACTAAAGGAAGGTAATTTTAATTAATTTACGACTTTATATGTATATATTATAATATACTCAAATGGATTTTTGTTTCTTTCTTTATTTTTTTTAATGTATACCCATTTAAAGAAATTGTCTTTTAAAAATTTAACTGCAATTTCTTATACGTATTTGTATACGAGACAGTAATTGTGATTTGATTATAAAAATGTAGTTTTCATAATGGTAATATTTCAGAATAATTAACAAGCATTTATTTTTTTAACGGTAACATTCTAAATTTAATGTGAAATGGTTACTTATTAGTAAATTGTTATTATAAATATGCTGATGTCAAGGAAAATCAATCATATAAAAATGTTTATATTTATTTCCAAATAAATACATGTTTAATCAAAATAAAAAAGTTATAAATAGAAATTTAGTTTGTATAAATTAGGTGGAATGATTGCCTTTAACTGCTTATTTCTTTTTTCTATCTTGAGTACATTTTGGACAATACCATTTACCTTTTGGTTTTGTTGTTAAACCAACACAAGCAAAATGAAACCATTCAATTGGACACTGAAATATAAATTCATAAATTGTTAACAAACCAAATTAACAACTTATAACAAATTTATTAGACATTTAATTCACAAATTAATGGAAACAATATCCACTATACTTACATCTGGATTATCACAGCCAATCATCTCTCCATAAGACACTTGGTGGCAAAGACAATATGTAGGTTCATTAGGATCTACTGGCATGTCCAAAACATCACTAGGGTGCGCAATTCCTGCAAGTGCTGGCAAAACTGCATCTATAAGCATAAAAGTCAATAAATATTCTACTAAAATCATGAGTACTTATTGCTTCCTGTTTTTGAAACATTAATAAGAAAATAAGGAAATAAAACTAGGATCATATTCATATAAGTTGTAAAATTCACCTGCAGCTTTTGTAACAGAAACTGTTCCACCACTGATGGCAGATATAGTACTTGAACCTTTTTGTTTTTTCTTTTTTATTCCTCTTCCTGTACCAGTTGAATCTTCTTCACTCGAATTCCCTGACCGCTTTTTCTTATTATCTTTAACATCTTTAATTTTCTTCCTTCCTTCTGTTTAAAGTGAATTTTATATAAAAATAATGTGCTAATTTAAGATACATATAACCATATTTAACATAATTATACTATACATACTTTTACCAACAGAATTTTCTTCTTGATTTCTAGATTGGCTGATTGCTTTATCTTGAATTTCAGCTTCAAATCTTGCTAAATCTGAATCTAATCTTCTTATATGTTTGTCAACTAATTCGTAAGTCTGTATTGCTAACTGTACTTTATCATCGCCATATTCCTATAGTTAACAAAGAATTACTTCTCTGTAATTTATTTGCTTTAAACAGGATCAACAAAATTACTTCATTTATACCTTGGCTTTGTTGAAGAGACTTTGTATTTTATCTAGCTCTTCTTTCTTTTCTTCTGGTATTAAATTTTTCTGATTTCGCAGATAATTATCAGCTAATGAGTCAATATTCTTCATTAAACCTTGGGCCCTTGTATCCAAGTCTCTCATTAGGGTAAAATTTCGTTGTAATTCTATGGGTAAATGTTCCAAACCTAGAACAGCTTCAAATTAGATTTGTGTTTTCTAAAACGTATTTTTCCATTACTGTCTAAATAATGCTCCAAGTACAAAGCCGAAGTCATTGCGCTATGTAATACAATTGGTTGCAAATTAAGGTGCTGATATTATTCTCTCTTCAGATAACTATATACCTATTTATTAATGTCTGTTTAACTGCAAAACTCCCAGTTATCTTAATTTCAGCGCAACACGTTCCTAATAAAACGACAAACAATATAATTTTTATAACTCCGTTTAGTTCTTAAATGCTACATTACTAATGAAAAATAAACACACATTGATAATATAAACACATTATGTGAATGAACAACCGACGTCAGGTCATTTAACCTAAACTTGGCAGCTTGGCAGCTGGATCATAGAGCTGGACAGTGCTATTCTATTTAATTAATTATGTCCATAGACAATTATGTCCATAACTACAGTCCATAAACAAGAATTATATCTTATACTAAGAATTAGACGCACAATTTATTGGTAATATTTAAATCGGAGGATTAATCATATCAGGTGCCAGTTCACACAACTGGTTATTAACATATAACCATAATCTATGGTCATAGATTAAGTCTATGGATGCTATGGTCCTATGGATTTAAGTCCATAGATTAGATTAAGTCTTCATTCATTTGTCAATGTTTATTCATCGATCTTGCATGTGCTTCTATGCACGTAATTTTGGTTCGTGATTAGTGGCTCCCATTCGTAATCTACCGTGGCTCTATCATTTTATTCTACCCTTTGTAGATCTATTATCTATGATTTTATTCAACAATTGTATTCTACTGGAAGATGTGGAAAACTGACCGCAGACGTTTGTTGTAATGATAATAAACAAAGAATATAATATCAACTTGCAATTAAAATGGTGCGCCATAAAAATAGGTACATATCATTATTTAATGTTCACTGTTATTTAACTGATTTAATTAATTTTTAGGTACATCATATTCCAAATTAATGAGCAAAATACTAAAGAAGAACATAATAAATTGAATCTGAACAACAGTACCTTGTATAATGCTATTTTAGAAAGATTACAACAGCTTCATGGTGATTTTGGTGTTGCAGCATGTAAAACTGGATTTGTAGCAAAATATTGCAATAAGGAAACTCGAGTTGGTATAATCCGTGTAAGGCATGGACCTCACAAATTAATCACTAGTACGTTACCATTAATAAGTGAAATTGAAAAGAAGAAAGCAAACATCACCATTTTATATATAGGAGCAACAATGCAAAAGTGTTTCCAATTTCTTAAAAAGTATCAAGAACAAAAGGTTGAACAGTTTTGTGTGAATTTAAAAACCATTGAGGAAAAAGAAAATATGAAGAAAATGCTGATGAACCTTAGTAGTATTGAAAACATGATGTCTTAATTTGGTAAGCTTCATACTGTTTTTTATTTTTGGTATGACTTTTTTGATAGAATATACACATTGTGTGTATATCATAGTTTTCATCTAATTTGCTTTTCATGATCTTAAAATTTTTGTACATGAAAAAAAAATTTAATTAGTGCATGTTGAGCATCTACTTCAATTCTTTAAAACAGTTGGTTCCATTGATATTCCATCAAAAGTGTTTAGTAAACTGTTTTTAACATGATGCTTAATTCCTACAGGCCCTTGAGTTTTGCAATGTATTTTGCTGTAGATAATTGACTTCAGCACTTTGTAAATGTCAAATAATGAAGAAATATTCGACATTGGACATTGAAAACAAAGCCTAAACCTTGCAAGAAATACACCCATCATCAAATGTGAGTGTTCTTAATAGATTTGATGTTAAAAAAGTTGGATATCACACCACTAAAGGTTGTGCAAAAATGTCTTAGAGCCAATTTAAATTGTTCTGGTCTGTCTGAGATATATTGCTCAATATAATCTTTAATAAATATAACATAATGAACTACTCTAATTGTGGATGTTAAGAAGTACCCATTATTGCCTTGATAATTCATGTTTCTATTGAGTTATGTCTGATGATTACATAACAGTAAACGCCCACCATCTTTCAAAAACTTGATGATGATAGTGTGGATTATAATATAAAAAGGGGCTCAT
>NW_020439143.1:9954-22601 GCF_000699045.2 Agrilus planipennis | reverse complement strand
ATAAGCCACCCTATCCAGATAAATTTTCATTTATCTTCGGAATTAATACAATAAATATGAATAATAAAAATTCGGTCTAAATTCAATAATGAAAATATTCTCCTCAATCCGTGTCTGTTGATTGAATTTTTATCGGTTATTTTTCAGAGAAAATGTTTTTACATATGAAATACCTTTTAGCCGACGAAAAAGTAACAATGATAAAATGCTAAAAGTATGTCGACGCAGGGAGCGGGGTTAACTGTGAACGGAACTGCTTGAAAAATGTTTATGTCGTTATCTCTTGAGGTTCTTAACTGGGTAAATGACACGTGTTGTTTTCAACGATTACGTAAGAAAATAACATAAAGTGCTAACTGCGGCATGTATCTCAGAAATTGTTGACTTAATCATGAGAAAGAAAAATTTTCGTAATTAAATTTCATATAAGGTTTTTTTCAAATTGTTACTGCATCCAAACAAAAGTATTTTAAATTTTCATTTTTCCGAATTGTTGAGATATCTAGCAAAATTTTTTACTTATAAGCAAATACAATAACTTCGCTAATACTGGATCAATTTTTGTGTTCCAGTCCTACGAACAGGTAATCGATATTGCTTTTAATAACTCTCCAGCTATGCAGATGTATATTTCTGGTAAATAAATATAATTTTAGAACAAGAAAAATTAAATTAGGATACCTATANTAACTTTTCGACGGACAAAATCGACTTTTTAAAAATTTATTAATATTAATTACAAGAAATAAAACTTATCTAGACTACAAGAAATTATAAACAAGATTGAACCTGGACTGTGTGAAAAAATGGTTTTTTATATCCTAGTTGCTTGCACAGCAAAATGAGCCACGGCGATGATTTTGATGATGCATGTAATACCTTTGTAATAGCAGGTGTGCAATAGGTATACCGTGAGATAATTAGAGGACAACACATATCAGTAGAAACGAGTCCGTGAAAACGGGAACGTTAAATTAATCACATCTCTTTTTACTCTGTTGTTGCACATTTTCATTTTAAGAATAAATAAATCATATAAAATAGGTAACGTTTCTAGCGCAAGTAAAATGAACTTTTAGTGGAATTATACAGTGTCAACATCATTAAAGATAGTACAACTGTAGGGATAGATATACACGGGCAAAAGATTAGTATGCTTAGATTTGCAGATGATATAGCAGTTTTAGCATCTAGCAAAGAGAAGTTTGTGATAGCTTTAAATAAAATGGAAGCGGTATTGACAAAACAGTATTGTATGAAAATAAATAAAAGTAAAATGAAAATGCTGGTATGCAAGGGAAGAAAAAGTAGTGAAAGAGCGAATATAAAGATAGGAGGCTAAAAATTAGAAGAAATGGCTGATTTTAAGTATCTAAGAAGTCAGATAAGTTAGGACGGAAGGAGTAGTAAGGATATAAAGCAGAGAATAGCGCAGGGTCGAGTCGCGTGTAATAAAAATAACTTATTTCTATGCTCGCGGACGATATATTTTGAAATTACAAAAAGATTGTTGAAGGTATGTGTTTGGGGCGCGACGCTGTGCGGGTGCGAAACATGGACGGTGGGCGCGGCGGAAAAGAAAAGGTTAGAAGCGTTCGAAATGTGGTGTTACCACCGAATGAAGAGGATACCGTGGATAGAGAAGATTAGAAATGAAGAGGTAGTAGATAGAATAGGAGAACAAAGCAGTCTATAGAAGTCAATCAGAAATAGGCGAGATAGGTTGGTAGGACACTTTAGACATGAAGGTCTAGTCAGAGACATATTAGTGGCAGAAAAAGGAGTTAAGAGGAGAAGAGGTAGACCTAGATTAGATTACTGTTCCCAAATAATTAAGGATATGAGATGTTCTAGTTTTAGAGAAATGCGAAGATTAGCTCAGGATAGGAAGGAGTGGAGGTGCGTGTCCAACCAGTCTTAGAACTGACGATCTTATAATGATGCTGATGTACCTTATTGTTTTGGTACATGTAGCATGTATGTTATCTATAAACACTTCCGTATTAAAAAGTCGTTCTACTGTTTACCTTCAATACATATTTGCTCTTTATTTATTGTTGATATGAATTGTAAATTAGGCGCCTGTTATATTTCTGTTACGAATGTATAGCTACTTCCTTCTTTCTCTTACAAAAAAAGTGTATATACTTAATATATATATAATATAAAAGAAAACTACAATAACAGAATAATAAATGTTGCTTTTCACTAAAATAAATTTTATTTGCATTTAAGGTTTTCGTAGTAGAACAATTGGGAAGTGTAATGCAAGTGGCCCTCAGCTTTAATGGTATGGTTGGTGGAATTACATTAGGGCTGTTTTCTTTGGGAATGTTCTTTCCTTTCGCCAATTCAAAGGTACTCAAACTCAGACAGAGCAATTACAATTTCTTGTAAGCTCGGTTTGACGCTATTCTTACTTACTACTAATTTATAATTATTAATAACTAATTTCATTGGAAAATTAAACCGCTATGAGTGGAAAATATTCAGCCAATTGTTTTAAGTATCTTCTACAGTACTTAATCCAAAATGCGTTGAATTAAAATGCTCTTTCTAAATTTTAATTTCTATATGTATTTGTAGTAGTTATTAAAAGTTTTTTTATTATTATCTTTTAAAAAGGTTTGTACTAATTCCAAACTCACGTAACTAAGTTTCCACCATAGTTGAGTCAATTTGAATCGTCTCAAAATAGAAACAAGGAGACTGTGGTAAATTAATAANAAGAATACTTTAATTTGTATTAAATATACAAGTTCTTCCCCCCTATCAGTCTCTGTGAGCTCAAAACTGCTAGAACCATTGCTTCGAGTGGTCGAAATTCACTTTTGTGAACAATTTGTTTAATCGCTTTCTTTGTGTTAAAAATTGTTTGAAAAATTAAATTTAAAGGAATTGTTTGTAAATATGTATGCAACACATCGTACACTTCAGCATAAGAAATTGCTGATACTAACTACGTAATACTACTTTGTGGAGTGCTGACAGCAATTTCTTTTATATATGATATTAGTCTCGCGTTGGTAATGCCCACGTTTGAAGTGGGCGAAACACGTGTCCGCTCAATAAAATTATTTTAGTGGTAATTGGGGTGAGTCTTCTACTTTAATTAATTGAATTGTCTCATTATACAATGTGGTTGATTGCACAATCATGTATTGGCACAAATCGTTAAAAAAAGAATTTTATCGAAGATAAACACGATTTCAGTCTCGGTCAAATTATAAAATATGTAAAAAAGAAATCCAGAGCAGATCCTTCAGATGTTTTTGAATATTAGACGTGAATAAATTTTCATTCCAGAATTCAGTTCTTAGATACTTACTTATTGCTTTCGTAGAAACTTCTTGTTTACAATTCTCTAATTTTTCCAAATATACCTTTTATATAAGAATGTAAAACAATCATCTTAAAATACGTAATGGAAATGCAGTTCAGAATGTTTGTAGAAGGCTCTATAGCCTTTTGTCAACTTTGTATTGGATTTTAAACGAGGAGAAAACTGCAGATACTCCATTATGAAATATTTTTTCATTTTCATAACGCTTTTTTGTGATTTTATTAAACAATTATACGATCCACATGCTATTCCTGTATAAAGTTCCTTGCCCAGGTTTACAAATTTTGCCAAAAGGTAGTGTGTGCCTATTTCACGTATCCCTATATGAACTTTACAATAAACAACAAAACAATAGAACAATTTTATTGATAAACAACTATAAAAATTTTGAAAAGCTATTGAAAAATAAGTATCTACTTAAATGAAGAAATTCAGAATTTTTTCCAGTAAATATTCTTGTTTATTAGCAAAATACAACGTATCCAAGGTTGGGAGCTTTATCAAAGCCAGTTACTTATTTATTCAGTTTTCTTCATTAAAGTATTCAATTCTGGGTGATTATGAATAATATAGATAAGTATCTACTTTGCATTTTGCATTTAGAATAGATTTTTCAGAACAGTTTCAAAGTTAGTATTTGAAATAGGAAATCATTTGATTCTACTACTACAAATACATCATAGCAACGATTTTTCGCATATCTGGCACTTGTTCAGAAATACAAAAGAAACATGATATTCCCTCAAATTTTAAATTAAAATTGTTTAGGGTGCTTTAGTGGGTTCTATAACTGCTATTGCAATGGTTTCATGGATGGCTTTAGGACAGCAAGTGGCAGTTGCAAATGGCGATTATAAACTACTGAAAAAGCCAACATCAACTGAAGATTGTCTTTGCATGAACGATACTGGCATAGAAAATATTAATAACAATGTGGCTGATGAAGGGTAAGTAAGGAAAAACAAACATGTTCTGAGTTGTTAAAAGCTCTTTTTGGTATAATCTAACGAAAAAACCTCTCGTTGAATCATGCTGATAGTCCAGTAAAATTAGGTTTTTATGTTTAAAAAAATTAGTTACCATCTTTTTTTTATCGATTTAGTTTCGTGTTTAGAAAAAAGAATTAAAAATGGAACACGAAATCACCGTCGCTTCAAAAATTATTCAAGGTCAAAATTCATAAAAAATCGTTTTTTGCAATATGGCGCTTCCTATGGCTTTAAAATCAATTAAAGTCATTATAAAAATGAAAATAATGTAAAAAAGTTTAAGAAACCTTTATTTTAATTTCAGCAATGACATTTTATTCTTATATCGGATTTCGTATTTATGGTATTCGGCAGTAGGATTTTTTCTAACAATAATCATAGGTTTGATAGTATCATTCCAAACCGGTCCCCAAAACCCGGCAGATGTCGATGACGAACTTTTATCTCCTCCTGCTAAGAGTACTTACGAAAATTTACCAGTATTTTTAAAAGAATGGCTGAAAATTCCCTTAAAAACTAAACCACAAAACTGTAATAATATTCCACTTAAGGGCATGGTTAATGTAACAGTAGATTTAAGCGATGAAAATGTTAAAAAGTAATTTTTTCTCTTGATTCGTTTTTAATTATTATTTACCAGACTGATGTAAGCTTATTATCGTGTACTGAGTGTTTAAAAAATATTGACAAAGGGGTTATTTCTGGTAAAAATGGTAACATTTTACAATTTTGTATTATCCATCAATTCTTTTTGTTACTTTCTCCACTTTGTTACAAAAAATTTTTCTCGATATAAAAAATTATATCCACTCCGTTTAGAAATTGTAATGTTTATATATATATTACGCTATTAATATAAAACGTAGTGAACTCCTAATTTCCTAATACAACATTAGTTAATAAAATTTTTATAATCTATGCATGTATATATATTAGTTTGTTTTTTATTTTTTGTTACGATGTAATACAAGCAAGTACCTAATTAACATTTAAAAAGTACAATATTGTACATAATTATAAGAATGCAAATTAAGTCTAATTATATTTTAAGTACTGAATTATTAGTATTATAAAATAAGTACCTACATATATGACCTCAAGTATTATTTACATCAAACTTTTAAAAATAAAAAGCCGGTGAGTTTCAAGAACAATTTTTTATCGGTAATCAAATTATTTGTATATTATTTGCTCAAAAATAGGTAGGTAAAATATTTTTTTTTATTAGCTGCTATGGTTTTTTTATTAACAGGAAAGTAGTGATCAACATTATATAGAAAATGTATTTTCCGTACCATTCGTTTCTATATAATAATGCAGTAATACGAAGTACAAATGTTTATATTTAATATAATAAAATATTTTTTGATGAAATGGTTTGTTATTTAACATAAATGTAAATACATTACGATATTCTTCTAATATCCGTTTTGATTCTGACACAATACATACTGAATTCATTCCGATTTTTTTACCACCACTTTTAAAGTGGAAATTTGTTTTGTTAATTCGGTTGTTCATTATGAATTTCAGGTTCTATATAAAGTAAAGGATAAAACATTCAACTATTTATAGAGATTTGACTTCCTGTTTCCGCAAAATATTTTTTGTAACAGAAATACGATCAAATGCAAGTAGAAAACAGGTGCGGAATGACTGGTTGCATGTCTTAGACATGCGTGAGTAAAACGTACACCATAAATTTTGGCGCGAAAAAGTTCTAGTTCTTGGAGTATGTACTTTCCCGAGTATCGTGAACAGGCACGAGGGTATCAAATGAAAGATGCATGTAAGAATGTAAGTACCTATATGGGATCATCCACAAATAACTTTAGCAAATTGGGAAGAGAGATGATTCCTCTTGATAAGTTCTAAATTCAAACTTAAAACTACAAAACTGCTATAAAACAAAATGTGGCGGAGTTTTCAGACGTTACTCTCCTATTTAGTAGAGGGGAGTCAATAATTAATTAATATTGCTTAATTATAATAATATGGACAGCCCCTAAGCGCAAAAAAAACTCAAAAACATTGAAAATATTTATTGTGACACTACCCATGACTAATAAATACACAGGATGTTTAGAGTAAAGCCATCTAATGAGACTAAATGATTATTATTCGTATTTGTAGTCAAATTTCGAGAATTTTACTAAAGGAAGGTAATTTTAATTAATTTACGACTTTATATGTATATATTATAATATACTCAAATGGATTTTTGTTTCTTTCTTTATTTTTTTTAATGTATACCCATTTAAAGAAATTGTCTTTTAAAAATTTAACTGCAATTTCTTATACGTATTTGTATACGAGACAGTAATTGTGATTTGATTATAAAAATGTAGTTTTCATAATGGTAATATTTCAGAATAATTAACAAGCATTTATTTTTTTAACGGTAACATTCTAAATTTAATGTGAAATGGTTACTTATTAGTAAATTGTTATTATAAATATGCTGATGTCAAGGAAAATCAATCATATAAAAATGTTTATATTTATTTCCAAATAAATACATGTTTAATCAAAATAAAAAAGTTATAAATAGAAATTTAGTTTGTATAAATTAGGTGGAATGATTGCCTTTAACTGCTTATTTCTTTTTTCTATCTTGAGTACATTTTGGACAATACCATTTACCTTTTGGTTTTGTTGTTAAACCAACACAAGCAAAATGAAACCATTCAATTGGACACTGAAATATAAATTCATAAATTGTTAACAAACCAAATTAACAACTTATAACAAATTTATTAGACATTTAATTCACAAATTAATGGAAACAATATCCACTATACTTACATCTGGATTATCACAGCCAATCATCTCTCCATAAGACACTTGGTGGCAAAGACAATATGTAGGTTCATTAGGATCTACTGGCATGTCCAAAACATCACTAGGGTGCGCAATTCCTGCAAGTGCTGGCAAAACTGCATCTATAAGCATAAAAGTCAATAAATATTCTACTAAAATCATGAGTACTTATTGCTTCCTGTTTTTGAAACATTAATAAGAAAATAAGGAAATAAAACTAGGATCATATTCATATAAGTTGTAAAATTCACCTGCAGCTTTTGTAACAGAAACTGTTCCACCACTGATGGCAGATATAGTACTTGAACCTTTTTGTTTTTTCTTTTTTATTCCTCTTCCTGTACCAGTTGAATCTTCTTCACTCGAATTCCCTGACCGCTTTTTCTTATTATCTTTAACATCTTTAATTTTCTTCCTTCCTTCTGTTTAAAGTGAATTTTATATAAAAATAATGTGCTAATTTAAGATACATATAACCATATTTAACATAATTATACTATACATACTTTTACCAACAGAATTTTCTTCTTGATTTCTAGATTGGCTGATTGCTTTATCTTGAATTTCAGCTTCAAATCTTGCTAAATCTGAATCTAATCTTCTTATATGTTTGTCAACTAATTCGTAAGTCTGTATTGCTAACTGTACTTTATCATCGCCATATTCCTATAGTTAACAAAGAATTACTTCTCTGTAATTTATTTGCTTTAAACAGGATCAACAAAATTACTTCATTTATACCTTGGCTTTGTTGAAGAGACTTTGTATTTTATCTAGCTCTTCTTTCTTTTCTTCTGGTATTAAATTTTTCTGATTTCGCAGATAATTATCAGCTAATGAGTCAATATTCTTCATTAAACCTTGGGCCCTTGTATCCAAGTCTCTCATTAGGGTAAAATTTCGTTGTAATTCTATGGGTAAATGTTCCAAACCTAGAACAGCTTCAAATTAGATTTGTGTTTTCTAAAACGTATTTTTCCATTACTGTCTAAATAATGCTCCAAGTACAAAGCCGAAGTCATTGCGCTATGTAATACAATTGGTTGCAAATTAAGGTGCTGATATTATTCTCTCTTCAGATAACTATATACCTATTTATTAATGTCTGTTTAACTGCAAAACTCCCAGTTATCTTAATTTCAGCGCAACACGTTCCTAATAAAACGACAAACAATATAATTTTTATAACTCCGTTTAGTTCTTAAATGCTACATTACTAATGAAAAATAAACACACATTGATAATATAAACACATTATGTGAATGAACAACCGACGTCAGGTCATTTAACCTAAACTTGGCAGCTTGGCAGCTGGATCATAGAGCTGGACAGTGCTATTCTATTTAATTAATTATGTCCATAGACAATTATGTCCATAACTACAGTCCATAAACAAGAATTATATCTTATACTAAGAATTAGACGCACAATTTATTGGTAATATTTAAATCGGAGGATTAATCATATCAGGTGCCAGTTCACACAACTGGTTATTAACATATAACCATAATCTATGGTCATAGATTAAGTCTATGGATGCTATGGTCCTATGGATTTAAGTCCATAGATTAGATTAAGTCTTCATTCATTTGTCAATGTTTATTCATCGATCTTGCATGTGCTTCTATGCACGTAATTTTGGTTCGTGATTAGTGGCTCCCATTCGTAATCTACCGTGGCTCTATCATTTTATTCTACCCTTTGTAGATCTATTATCTATGATTTTATTCAACAATTGTATTCTACTGGAAGATGTGGAAAACTGACCGCAGACGTTTGTTGTAATGATAATAAACAAAGAATATAATATCAACTTGCAATTAAAATGGTGCGCCATAAAAATAGGTACATATCATTATTTAATGTTCACTGTTATTTAACTGATTTAATTAATTTTTAGGTACATCATATTCCAAATTAATGAGCAAAATACTAAAGAAGAACATAATAAATTGAATCTGAACAACAGTACCTTGTATAATGCTATTTTAGAAAGATTACAACAGCTTCATGGTGATTTTGGTGTTGCAGCATGTAAAACTGGATTTGTAGCAAAATATTGCAATAAGGAAACTCGAGTTGGTATAATCCGTGTAAGGCATGGACCTCACAAATTAATCACTAGTACGTTACCATTAATAAGTGAAATTGAAAAGAAGAAAGCAAACATCACCATTTTATATATAGGAGCAACAATGCAAAAGTGTTTCCAATTTCTTAAAAAGTATCAAGAACAAAAGGTTGAACAGTTTTGTGTGAATTTAAAAACCATTGAGGAAAAAGAAAATATGAAGAAAATGCTGATGAACCTTAGTAGTATTGAAAACATGATGTCTTAATTTGGTAAGCTTCATACTGTTTTTTATTTTTGGTATGACTTTTTTGATAGAATATACACATTGTGTGTATATCATAGTTTTCATCTAATTTGCTTTTCATGATCTTAAAATTTTTGTACATGAAAAAAAAATTTAATTAGTGCATGTTGAGCATCTACTTCAATTCTTTAAAACAGTTGGTTCCATTGATATTCCATCAAAAGTGTTTAGTAAACTGTTTTTAACATGATGCTTAATTCCTACAGGCCCTTGAGTTTTGCAATGTATTTTGCTGTAGATAATTGACTTCAGCACTTTGTAAATGTCAAATAATGAAGAAATATTCGACATTGGACATTGAAAACAAAGCCTAAACCTTGCAAGAAATACACCCATCATCAAATGTGAGTGTTCTTAATAGATTTGATGTTAAAAAAGTTGGATATCACACCACTAAAGGTTGTGCAAAAATGTCTTAGAGCCAATTTAAATTGTTCTGGTCTGTCTGAGATATATTGCTCAATATAATCTTTAATAAATATAACATAATGAACTACTCTAATTGTGGATGTTAAGAAGTACCCATTATTGCCTTGATAATTCATGTTTCTATTGAGTTATGTCTGATGATTACATAACAGTAAACGCCCACCATCTTTCAAAAACTTGATGATGATAGTGTGGATTATAATATAAAAAGGGGCTCATTTGGGCAGTTTAATTGACTAAGATTTTTTAATGCACTCATCATTGAACATCTATGGTGGTGTGAATACTATATATTTAATTATTATTCCGCTTACAACTGTTGTGCACTATAATTTATAAACAGATTTTACAATTTCTTAAATTACATTTTTAAAAAACTGAAAAATGCTCATGAATTGTGCATATAAAATTCCTCAACGAAAAAAGTGTACAAATCGTGAAAATAAAATTTCATTTAAATGAATCCAAGATAAATTGATGCTGAGGTGATTCAGGGTGAAAGGAGGTGAAAGAACCTCTGAAGAAATTCGCCACTCGTGTTAGCGAAACGTTAGGAATCAACTCCAACCTACGACGGTCTTTAGACCCGAATCAGGACAGCACCAATTCACCTACTGGCCGCGAAAGCCTTTAGCAATTCGAATTCAAGATATGTTTTATTATTATTATTATTCTTTATTTAGATCAGATCAAATCAACGGGTGTACATCCTGTATATACTTAGTAGTATTAAAATATTTATATACATGCATATGAACATAAAGAGATGATGCAAGTATGCATTCGTATAATTCATGAATGAATAACTGTATGTCACGAAACAAAAGGGTATATGTTAGTGGGGTGATTAATTAATACGTGATTACGTGAAGTAAAAAAAATGTAACGTGTTTTTTAAAATAGGCTATAGTATCTAATTCACGACATATTAAAAATGGATAAATGATGAGTTTTATTCGAAAATGGTAAAATTTTATATTGATGCAACTTTGCGCAAAAAAAAACAGGTTGTAATGTGTGTCTTATATTCTACAAAAATTCAGAAGCGCTGAAAATTTAACAACTGATCTAATTATCGTAAATCACTACATAGTATAAAACAAAGTCTCTTTCCCGCTGTCTGTCCCTATGTATGCTTAAATCTTTAAAACTACGCAACGGATTTTGATGCGGTTTTTTCTAAAAGATAGAGTGATTCAAGAGGAAGGTTTATATGTATAATACATGCATAATATAGAGGTTTCTAATGTGTTGTCGTAAATAAACACATTTTTTGCGCTTACATTGCAAACGCTGGCTGAACCCTACGAGATAGATCAAAATAATGTACCACAATATTGTACATCTTAAAAGGGTCTACGAAAAAGTCCGGGATGGTATATGTCTATCTCTTAGGGATAATCCACAATAACCATTTTTATCCTTTACTTTTTATGAGAAATAATGACTTATTTACGAAGCGATTGTAGGCAATACAGCATTAATTCCTATCCAATTAAGCACTTAAAATACATTGTGCATTTAATATAGATCAATATAGACCTACAACATGTAATTTAAATGAATATTGTTGAAGATATTACAGATTTAAAATGCAGGGACATAGCGATTGCGGCGGTAACGGCCGGGAGGCCGTTTTGTATTTCCTAATGACAAGAAACTGTGAATGTTGTATATAAAGACATCCTGTAGCATATTTAGTATGTTCAGGAGGTATTTTTTGAAGATTTCCCCTTTTCGATAATAATCTAAACAAAGCAAAAATATATTTAGTATCAGCATTGCACCCGTGGGAAGCTGGGGCGGGTCACTAGTTAATAATAATTTAAAAGTACACAAAAGAGAATTATAAAAATGAAAATAATGTAAAAAAGTTTAAGAAACCTTTATTTTAATTTCAGCAATGACATTTTATTCTTATATCGGATTTCGTATTTATGNGCATTAAAAAAGTCCGTGTAGCGTTTAGCCATTATTTAGACACTACATTACAATAAATACGTGTATATGTATTCTATGATATATGGTCACGACATCTGTCGTAGAGTAAAATCTCTTATACAATTTTTAACTGAATTTTAAAATGTAAGAATTTTAAATTGCATCGGAATTGAAAACAAATTAAAGAGACTATGAAAGAGACAAACACCAAGGAAGTAAGTCATTTATATTGAAAACAAACTTTTATAAGCAATGTTTGTCTATATAATAGCAAAATATTACTTAGTTTTTTGATGGTTCATGATAATAATGTTTTAGTTTTTTGCTTTTTGATAAAAAGAATGATCTAAATTCTGTAGAGAACTATTGCAGTGAATTCGAATTTATTTGTTTTAAAAGATTGGCTCAATTACATGGTTAATAAATGTATACTTTTATAAAAAAAGTTCTTTTCCTCACCTTTAAACATCTATTCAAAGCTGTAGTCGTTGCACCTAGGTTGCCTCAGTAAATAAAAAAATATTTGAGTCTAATTTTTAAGTTAAAATATGTTCATCTATAGTACATTACATTATTACATTTTTTGGAAAATGATATTATTTATTTACGTGCCACAATGCATGACTACACAAGGGAAGTTAATCCCAGTGTGTAGACAAGGTTCATTATAAGATAAATCACAACAAACATTAGACTTTTTGATAATTCCACAGTGGCAATCATTTTTTATTTATTTATGTCGGTATA
>NW_020439143.1:7311-8906 GCF_000699045.2 Agrilus planipennis | reverse complement strand
TATTTTTTTTTTTATATATATATTTAAAATGTGAGGTGCCATAATGTTATTTTATTATCCAAAATTTTAAATTCCATCACAACGAGTGACTAGCGAGAAAATCAGATCAGATAAATGACTACCTATAAATTGAAAGTATATAAAGTGATATGTGTCTTAAAATTTGTTTTTCTTATCCTCTTTTAATGCCAGTAATAAGTTGGTTAGTTACAAATGTTCCTTTGTAATAAAAACCAAACTTAAGTGCCTCTCAAAATTTTTTATTTTGTAATAATTGTGTCACATTCTCTACTGTAGATACTAAATAATTGTTTATATTTGACTGTAGTTGCATGTAACAGAGCATTTTGTAGGAACATGGCACAAACTTTGGACAGGATATCATCAGTCACTGACCATTGATCAAAGCTCTAAAAGTCTTTAACTCCAAAATGTAGCAGTACCTGAAAAAGCATAAAAGTGGAGCTAGAGGAAGTATTTACAACAGTAAATTGGCACTGCCTTGGGTGCACTACAGGATAAAATAACACAATTAAAACGGTAAGCAACAATAATAAATAATTAAAGACAGTTAAACTTTCTTTAAAGACAAAATGGTACAATTTCAGAGTGTTTACTTATTTACTAATTTACTTACTATCTGAGAAAACTGCGGCTAACAAATTTCTCAGAATAATACATAATATAAATTAACCTGCAAAGTGAAATTTAAGTCTGATTAAAAATTATGAATTCCTAAATCAATCAATAATATTTAGTTTTTATTCTGACGATAAGTTATTTATATTTAGCTGTTAGTTTTCAACTTTGAGAGAGTATGTTGGGTTGCCTAGCCACACATTCAGTTTCTGGAAATTAATTTTTATATTTATTGTGAAACCGCCCATCAAAGGTGACTTTTCATTCGTTCGACAGGTCCGGACTGAAAATTTTTCGTGAGATGGTTGCTACATATTAATATTTTTTGTAAAGGTTGAAGTTAGTTTAAACTTTAATTTTATGGTAAAGTGAATACTTTGAATGAATGATTCATAATAACTGCACAATTTGCATGCTATAACCCTAAAAAATATTAAAGGATTTAATTGCTAAGCCTATATCGATTATTGTTAATAAGACTGTGGTGCTTGTCCTGATCATTTCAAAAAAGCTGATTTGATACCTATTTACAAATCCAATGATAAACAACTCTTAAACAGTTGTAGTCCAATATCCCTAGTGTTAAATTTAGCAGTTATTTGAGAAAATTATTTAAAACAGATTATATCATTTTGTAGAAAAAGAAAATATAATAAATAGTAAATAATATAGTTTTAGAAAAGGTGTAGGATGCCGAAACGCTTTTAATTGCTCAATAGTATTAATTGACCCAGCGTAAACTAATTGTTTTAAATTGTCCCATAGGAAAATGTCTAAAGGGTTAAGATAAATTAAACGTATTTGCTTTTTTTTGATTTAGTATAATAAGTAAAGTATTTTTTAAAACTGAAAATCTAAAAGAAGTTCTATTTGAAGAAAAGTTATTCTTTTGATTTATTATTAGAATTCGAATTTTGATGTAATATTTCATTTTGCTTGTCCAGTAGCTAAACACC
>NW_020439143.1:2946-7228 GCF_000699045.2 Agrilus planipennis | reverse complement strand
ATAAGCCACCCTATCCAGATAAATTTTCATTTATCTTCGGAATTAATACAATAAATATGAATAATAAAAATTCGGTCTAAATTCAATAATGAAAATATTCTCCTCAATCCGTGTCTGTTGATTGAATTTTTATCGGTTATTTTTCAGAGAAAATGTTTTTACATATGAAATACCTTTTAGCCGACGAAAAAGTAACAATGATAAAATGCTAAAAGTATGTCGACGCAGGGAGCGGGGTTAACTGTGAACGGAACTGCTTGAAAAATGTTTATGTCGTTATCTCTTGAGGTTCTTAACTGGGTAAATGACACGTGTTGTTTTCAACGATTACGTAAGAAAATAACATAAAGTGCTAACTGCGGCATGTATCTCAGAAATTGTTGACTTAATCATGAGAAAGAAAAATTTTCGTAATTAAATTTCATATAAGGTTTTTTTCAAATTGTTACTGCATCCAAACAAAAGTATTTTAAATTTTCATTTTTCCGAATTGTTGAGATATCTAGCAAAATTTTTTACTTATAAGCAAATACAATAACTTCGCTAATACTGGATCAATTTTTGTGTTCCAGTCCTACGAACAGGTAATCGATATTGCTTTTAATAACTCTCCAGCTATGCAGATGTATATTTCTGGTAAATAAATATAATTTTAGAACAAGAAAAATTAAATTAGGATACCTATATATTATAGGAAAAGATATTTGAATAAGTAAATGTTTTCATTTAGTAACGCAACGAGAAAGAAAATAAATAATATATTGATTATTAATAGTAATTAAATAATTCTGTAATCAAGTAATTTTTTCATGAAAAAAATATTTAAGGATTCCCTACCTATCACAAAAAAACGGAACTCATACCAATTTTCTCAGAAACCATATCACCTAGAAATTTGTAATTTGATAATACACCTACCTGGTGACATAATGTATATACATATTTATAGTTATAATATGGATACATGATGCTTGACTTTTAATAAATGCAATAGATTACGACAATTTTATATTTTTGAAACATTTCTACTTAATTATCAAAGTATTGTTAAAAGTACTTATTTCTTAAAGCAGTTTTCAAAAACAAACAAGAATGAATCATGGTCCATATAAATTTATTATATTTCATATAAATGCCATTTCTTACGAAAATTACCCACACATTTTCAAAATTAATTTTGCAAAATTAACCAACATGCACAGATTCAATCATCTGTAATGCCCGTACATAGAAACATTATTTTGGGAAATTATATTATTGTATAAACTTTAGGTCGCAATGACAATTTTCTTAATAATTCTTTATTTACGTATTATCTTGTTACCCATCTGTGTAAAATTTTATGTTGCATCACAATCAGCGAACAACGAGAAAATCAGCCAAACGATTATCTATAAATTGAAAATATAAGTAGGCACCTGTTTTAAATACATTTTTTAAATTAGATATTCGGTTTTGTATTTTTTTCCTCATCTCAAAAGCACGTCTGTTTTATTCTTAAATAATTTGTATTCAAGTCCGCAATGGAACGTATCTTCTATCTCTTTAATGCTCTCTTTTTAAAGTGGTGCTACCTCTCTCACTCTTGTATTCAGTCACTTGTAGATTGTAATTAGGCGATGGCAGTTGCCCGAAGCAAAACGTGCATAATTTCAATTTTATAAAATTGTTCCGAAAATTTATTTTTTTTTATTTTTATACGATTTTGTGTAGTACTAAATATTTTCATTATGCCCTTAAATTTGATATTATTAGCTATTTTAGTTTTTGAGATATAAGAGATTGAAATTTGTATTAATCGCAAACATGTCACTATACGCAACTCTGGACTCGGAGATATACTGTGACCGCTACCAGCCGTTCAGATAAAGCGTAGTAATCTGAGAAAAAGGCTTAAACTAACAATAAAATTGGTTTTAATAAAGTTGCCCCTAAAGAGTACCCGCGTTAGTACAGGAATGAATTGAATAATGCTATCATGGTACCTACGTTTTTAGTTTAATAACTACTTATTAATAATGATAATGCAAATTAAATGTCTTTTTTTTATTCAAATCTAGCGTAAATAACAATAAATATATGTCATCTTAGTGTGTATTGTCTAATGTAGTCTTTTTTTGTTAATCAAAAATATTTTAATTTAATTATCCCCTTTTAAGATTTTTATATATAGATCGTCATCATCAACTTATATATAAAAAAAAATACAACGTGTAATTATACAACACGCTACTGAAGTGAAACTTCTTCAAACACACACATACCGGGATAGGGCTTAAAGAATTGGCGTCAGTGCCGTCGTTTCGACTCTAGATTGTAGGCACACATACACAAACAGGTACAAATACATTCATACATTTTGTTAGAGCTACACTATGGAGTCGGATGGAAAACATCTTGGCATTTTACCTGTTCACACATCTACTGTGAATTTTAAGATTCTTAGTTTATTTGACGTCCAATAATTAAGATTGTATTTAAATATTTGAATTTTGTAAACTGTTTATGTGCAAAACATCCCTCAAAAATATTTTTCTACCTTGGAAATTCTAAATTTCTATTGGAAAAATTTTCATTGTTGCCATATTCTAATAACATTAACAAAAAACTTTTCTTATAAAAAATTTTTTTGTCCGTTTGAATATTGAATTAACTTATTGTACTCGCGTTGTTTTTAAGTCAGTGTTAATTATTAACTATTTAATTATTTATTGGTTTATGAATAACTGTGCTGTGTTAACTCAATGTCTATTTACACCACATTATGTACCATTTACAAGCACCGAACCTACCTTGATAGTTTCCCAAATGGAGGCGAATCGTCGGTGTTGGTTCTCGTTCTCCACTTAAATATTAATCTTCCAACCCTTCAATTCCTAGATTCTTTGTTTACTTAAAATTCCCTTGATCGATTAGGTTTTCTATTTTTTTATATTTTCGCAAAAATAGGTGTATATGTATGAGGTTATCTTCATTCTGGATAACTATTGAAATATGTTTTTGATATAACATAATGAACTACTCTAATTGTGGATGTTAAGAAGTACCCATTATTGCCTTGATAATTCATGTTTCTATTGAGTTATGTCTGATGATTACATAACAGTAAACGCCCACCATCTTTCAAAAACTTGATGATGATAGTGTGGATTATAATATAAAAAGGGGCTCATTTGGGCAGTTTAATTGACTAAGATTTTTTAATGCACTCATCATTGAACATCTATGGTGGTGTGAATACTATATATTTAATTATTATTCCGCTTACAACTGTTGTGCACTATAATTTATAAACAGATTTTACAATTTCTTAAATTACATTTTTAAAAAACTGAAAAATGCTCATGAATTGTGCATATAAAATTCCTCAACGAAAAAAGTGTACAAATCGTGAAAATAAAATTTCATTTAAATGAATCCAAGATAAATTGATGCTGAGGTGATTCAGGGTGAAAGGAGGTGAAAGAACCTCTGAAGAAATTCGCCACTCGTGTTAGCGAAACGTTAGGAATCAACTCCAACCTACGACGGTCTTTAGACCCGAATCAGGACAGCACCAATTCACCTACTGGCCGCGAAAGCCTTTAGCAATTCGAATTCAAGATATGTTTTATTATTATTATTATTCTTTATTTAGATCAGATCAAATCAACGGGTGTACATCCTGTATATACTTAGTAGTATTAAAATATTTATATACATGCATATGAACATAAAGAGATGATGCAAGTATGCATTCGTATAATTCATGAATGAATAACTGTATGTCACGAAACAAAAGGGTATATGTTAGTGGGGTGATTAATTAATACGTGATTACGTGAAGTAAAAAAAATGTAACGTGTTTTTTAAAATAGGCTATAGTATCTAATTCACGACATATTAAAAATGGATAAATGATGAGTTTTATTCGAAAATGGTAAAATTTTATATTGATGCAACTTTGCGCAAAAAAAAACAGGTTGTAATGTGTGTCTTATATTCTACAAAAATTCAGAAGCGCTGAAAATTTAACAACTGATCTAATTATCGTAAATCACTACATAGTATAAAACAAAGTCTCTTTCCCGCTGTCTGTCCCTATGTATGCTTAAATCTTTAAAACTACGCAACGGATTTTGATGCGGTTTTTTCTAAAAGATAGAGTGATTCAAGAGGAAGGTTTATATGTATAATACATGCATAATATAGTAGGGAAACACTGATAATTTTAGAGGTTTCTAATGTGATGTCGTAAATAAACACATTTTTTGCGCTTACATTGCAAACGCTGGCTGAACCC
>NW_020439143.1:0-1335 GCF_000699045.2 Agrilus planipennis | reverse complement strand
TTGTTTCATCACTCATTTTGATATAAACAGCGTTTTACTTATTAAAAATAACAGTAAGACATCTTTTGAGAAATTTAATTTATAGTTATAATACTGGAAATGAACATAAATTATGATAGTAATAGTACAATTAAACGTTTCAAGGCCGAACGATGTAGAAAAACGAAAAGCAAGACTGCGATATAGTTGATCCCGCGCTAAAAATTGATACTTTTAAAAAGACCTTTTGCGACTTATGCTCTCCTAATAGAAATTTAATTTATAGTTATAATACTGGAAATGAACATAAATATTGATAGTACTAGTGCAGTTAAACGTTTCAAGGCCGAATGATGTAGAAAAACGAAAAACAAGACTGCTATATAGTTGATCCCGCGCTAAAAATTGGTAGTTTGAAGATCTTTTGCGACTTATGCTCTCCTAATACAAATGTTGAAATTTATGAAAAATTTCCGTTTTGAGCCAAATACGCGGGTTAGTCAAAAAGTAATTGAAAAAAAAAAATGAAATTTGGTTGTTCCATAACTTTTCGACCAGCCCTCGTATATGACGCAAAACTGAAAATTTTCTTAAATCTGAAAATTTGTATTAGGAGAGCATAAGTCGCAAAAGGTCTTTTTCGAAGTACCAGTTTTTAGCGCGGAAAACGAAAAACAAGACTGCTATACAGTTGATCCCGCGCTAAAAATTGGTAATTCGAAAAAGACCTTTTGCGACTTATGCTCTCCTAATACAAATTTTCAGATTTAACAAAATTTTCAGTTTTGCGTCATATACGAGGGCTGGTCAAAAAGTTATGGAACAACCAAATTTCAAAAAACAGCTTTTGACTTTTCAATTACTTTTTGACTAACCCTTGTATTTGGTTCAAAACTGAAAATTTTCATAAATTTCAACATTTGTATTAGGAGAGCATAAGTCGCAAGAGGTCTTTTTCGAAGTACCAGTTTTTAGCGCGGAAAACGAAAAACAAGACTGCTATACAGTTGATCCCGCGCTAAAAATTGGTAATTCGAAAAAGACCTTTTGCGACTTATGCTCTCCTAATACAAATTTTCAGATTTAACAAAATTTTCAGTTTTGCGTCATATACGAGGGCTGGTCAAAAAGTTATGGAACAACCAAATTTCAAAAAACAGCTTTTGACTTTTCAATTACTTTTTGACTAACCCTTGTATTTGGTTCAAAACTGAAAATTTTCATAAATTCCAACATTTGTATTAGGAGAGCATAAGTTGCATTGGATCTTTTTCCATGTTGAGAATTAAAGCGCGGGATTAACTTCAGCTTTTTTTCAAATTGTTCAGCTCCTAAGCATATGGCTCTGGTAATTTT
>NW_020439142.1:99265-100788 GCF_000699045.2 Agrilus planipennis | reverse complement strand
TAACAGGCACACGAATAAACTACAAAACGCGAAATTTAGTAAATAGTTTGTTATAACTATAGGGTTGTTCGGAAAGTCATTTCGTTTTTTTTTTTTTGTGGAAAGACAGTTTTCGTATAATAAACAAATACTTTATTAAATTATATATTGACCGTTCTGGTCCAACACCTTTTGCCATCTTTCTGGTAGTAGCATGTGTACTGTCAACACACCTTCTCCATACACATCAGTCAATTTCTTTCTGGCTTGAACAGCATTTTTACCCTTTCTTCTCTTATCCCTCTCCATATTTAAAAGGGCACCAACCAAAAACTACTGCGTAGAATTAATTGGGTAAATTAAATAATTAAGGTATTAAAATCATTCATTTCCCTTTAATCAGTAGGAGACTCATGGTTCATGAATGCACTTAAATTTCAGAACGTAGCAAGAAAAGCATTTATAAAATATAAATTCAAAGTTTTAAGGAGCTTTAACTTCAACACTTACCCATTTTCTACGTTTGTAAGCTCATTTTCTTCCATTATCTATGCATTAGTAAAAGAACGAACTATGTCCTCAGAAAATTCTGAAAGAAAAAAACAATTGCGCTCTTTATTTCAAAAACAATTAATTTAGTTATTGTTGTAGTTCCAAGTTATAATTTATTGAAATAATCATAAAGAGTATAAAGAGTGGATAAAATGACTTGTTCATTTACTACATGAATGCAAATCATTATTATTAAATTATAAATAAATTATAGAATGGTTCAACTTACAGTTACAAATTAGTAAAGTGTTTCTCAGCCAATAAGTGAAGTGATGGTGTTCTGATTTGGGGTCTAAGGACCGTCGTGTGATGGAGTTGCTTCCTAACGTTTCGCTACCACGAGTGGAGAACTTCTTCAGAGGTCTGCATCCATAATAAAATGCCGTTGTTATCATGAATGCTGCAACCAAAAAAAACATTTCCAAAATAAATGACACAATTTTGTTATATTACGATAAAATAAAATTAATAAAGATCGACAAGATAATGTCGTTTATTAATTAATTTAGCGTGGATCTTCATTAAATCACGATCAAATCAATTAACTACTTCCAAGTTACATGTAAGGATTTTTACATTAGTAATTACAATCGCTTACCTATTTTTTTTTTTGCTTTTTTAAATCCAAATTCTTAGGTTTTCATTAGCATGAGAACCCACCATGTCTGCCAAAAACCCTGAAAAAAAAACATTGCTCTCTTATTTCAAGTCAGACATAAAATTTATTTAAACAAATTAAGAGATAATTGAATGCTACACTTATTTTATTGTAGTTTAAACTCTGAATGAAGCATAAACAATGCATTTTAATAAATAGAAATGACTAGTAAAATTTCTAGCTCTATTACAATACATCATAATAGATTTTGAGGGCTGTTGCCTTTACGTTGACACCAAAGAATAAATATGAAATTATCGACTAATTACTTACGTTAAGAAATATGAAAATACATTTTTTTAATTTTGTACATGTAAACGTTTTCTTTTTATTA
>NW_020439142.1:63761-99197 GCF_000699045.2 Agrilus planipennis | reverse complement strand
AACAGCATTTTTACCCTTTCTGTAGTAAAACAGTAAGATATGTCGAAAATGCTGCTTATCGCTCTCCATATTTAAAAGGGCACCAACCAAAAACTACTGCGTAGAATTAATTGGAATTTTTCACACACAAGCCTTGCTATATGAGCTCTCAAAGCATATAAAAATTATACGGCTTAAATGTGAAGTTGGGTGCAAAAGAATACAATTAAATCCTCTGTAGGTAAAAAACGAAATGACTTTCCGAACAACCCAATAGTATATTACATTTTCTAAACAAATTTTAATGCACATCTAAATACACGAAGAGAACTTCAACTTTAATTTAAATTTATACTATTCTTTGCGCAGTTTAAGATATACTTCGACTGGTGCAAGGATTTTCCAGAAAAGTCCTGTCGAATCTGGGTGTATGAATAAATAAAGAAAACTCCATTACTAAATTAACTGAGAATATTTAAAATTAGTATTATATTTATCGAAATTCAGTGAGAACATTTCAATTTATGAAAATGCAAATTTTAAAATACGAACCCTTAAACTACACAATAAAATTTGATAAATCTTCGCTTTGTGTAATACCTCAACTACGTCATTAAAAATATCTACTAATACCTACTTTTAAATTTAAAGTATTTCTCCTAAATATAAGCTTTCCTAATGAATTGCTACCTGAAGCAATTACGTACGTCGAAACAATTTCAGTATAATTTCCTATAAAGGATTAATAAAACTTTAACAAACGCTTACCTTTTATGATGGAATTTTCCCCGAAAGCTCAGGTACATTCCTCACGCTTTTACAACCACCAATTAATATTAATTCAATTTTATCACTTAACGCTCAAATGTGCATATAAAACACTCCAAACTTTAGAAAATTGCATTCGATAAGGACTAAACTGTTCCGAAAATAACAATTGTGATACAAATCACACAACACAACGTCAACATGGTGTCCTGACACGACTAATCAAAGCTTTACACGAGAACGTCCGTAGCAGGATGATAATAAAAATAACAATTATACTGCCAACACTATTTATTAGTATGTATATTCCACTAGCTTTTTACGAAACAAATAAATTTATATGGTTAGCGCAAAAAAGTTTTGGACAACCAATAAATAAATATTAAAAGAGATTGTCACTATTACTCAGATACAAATATTAATTAAGAAAACATATAATTAATTAACTCCTAGTCCTTTCTTTAATTAAGTTTTCAGTAAGTACGAAACCTATTAAAAAAGTTTTTAAAGAAAACAATTCAACAAATACAAAACAAATACGAACAACCAGCAACTAGGACCATTTTAAATAAAGAAGTACTTTTATATCGGTAAGGATTAGGCAAGTAAATTGTGAGGATTTTTCAAATTTATATCATCTGAAGTATCGTTTGAAACAAAGGACAAGTACCTACAAGAAAATTAAAAAAAATGTTCTTCCGAAAATCTTAAAAGTGATATTTCCAGAGATATACGTCAAACAGGATTTAAAGGACCTAATGTAAACTCCGCTTTTACTGACTTAATTGAATTTCAATTTAGAATTTGTTTAATATATGAGAAAGAATAAGACTTCTACTTCGAAGAAATCGTAATAAGTTATTCAAAAATTTTCGAATACGTCATTGACAGCCACAAACTTTTGAATTTATGTCTACCTCCAGTATCTTTTTGTTTAGACCATATATACCGTACATTTCAGTTTTCATATAATTCTAATACAACTATCGTCCTATTGGTGACACATGAATTTATTATCTCTATTTTTTGCTTCAAAATAGTTGACGTGATATCAAGACGTGGTTTATATTCTAAGCCGTGACCTTCCTTACCTTTCACACAATAGAAGAATGAACAGAACAAAAAGCAAACGTATAAAAATTCATTTGCGGTAATATTAAAAATGAAATTAATAAAATTATACCGTAAATTACATGTAATTAACAGCACAGATAGTAACAATTACAATAACCACTAATAAAAATATTAGTGGTAAATACATACGACTGTTCAATATTAACAAATAATAATTCAAAATAGGAATTTTAGTGTAAAACTTCTTTGAAAACCGTTATCTTAACTTGCAGTTTTCTTGGTCTAATGTTCAATATATCTCTCTTCATCAGCATCAATTGTCATCTACACGAATCCCTCACTAGTTGTACACAATATAATCGTTTATACAATATGCACACGTACCAATGTAAATTTGATAGGTAAACATGTCTCTTAATTAGTAACCGATGTCGCTTGTTCTGTGACATTGATTTGGGTGTGGATGTGTTTGCATTTTGGAATGGAGACAATCGGTAAAATTGATGCATCCATAAACTGTGCCTAACGCAGAAAGTTTTTGGACAGATTTTTAGACAGTCTTTGACCAAATTTTCAAAATGAGCATCACGTCTTCTACTATTACATATAACAACACTTTTTGTTAAAAATTTGTCTTAAAGATCAAGTTTTGAAATTCACGATTGTTTATTTATTTTATCAAGTTCTAAATATAAATATCTAATTAATCCTAAGGGTATTGTTATCTGTATATTCAAAATTGCTTATATTCCCTATTCATCTAATTATATAGGCGTGCTTCATTTTATTGCGTCAGTTTTGAGATCATAAGGTTTATTATGATGACAAAGATAGTAACAATGTAGCTACATAAAACGATAAACAATTTTAAAGTTGATATCAGAAAATGAAACTCTAATAATAAGTAAGCAATGATTATGAGAGTCGGTAAATACCCTTTAATTAAAAGTAGGAATATTCTCCTAGCTAGATTTCAGTTTTTTAATGTGTTGTAAAACTGCTATTTATTCGAAAACGGTTTTGTATAGTTTATTTTCAAAAAAATAGCAAGATGCAACTACAATTTACAATTTACATAACCGCAAGCTGAATTTATATGACAGTTTTTGGTAATATCTACTACATTAAACTTCTCATTTAATTTGAGATCGTAAATCTCGTGTACGGAAAAGTTTGTAATACTCGTTTACTTGAATATATCGAAAAAAGTTTAATATACCTGCATTTTCCATTCTATTAGATTACACATTTACATATTCCCCTGGCTCCCGAAGTCATAAATTACAAAGTTGCTTAATTAAGAATTAAATAACCTCTAATTAACGGTTCGGTATGCTTATTTGAAGCAAGAAATTTAATTTAAGTTACAAATTTTTCACTTTTCTAATGTTTGAGTCGTTATTAAAAGCAATACCTTTTAATACTAGAGAGCATAATATAATGTCACCAAGTAAAACATCTGATTAGATACCTACACCTTCCTAACAAGGTAATGAAACAAACACATCGTTCATAATATTTTTACATAGCGAACTATTCATCATAATTTATCAGTATTAGTGTCACATTTTGCAGAATGTGTTTTGTACACATAAATGACCGAGTTAGTAAAAAAGAAAGGTCCTTATGAGCCCAGGATTTCTACATCAAAAAAGAGAACGTTTCTTTTCAGAAAGATTATGTTCTTGATTGATAGTAGGTAGATTATTTTGTGGCTACGTCAGTTGAACATAATGTAGGTGTAGTCAGAAATTTCGTGGATGTAAAACCAATCGTTCATTTTCGATGACATGGACGAGCGTGACCAGGATGAGTGGACTTACCTTAATCCAAAAATAAAAGGATATAAATCCTTCAACCGTCGGACAAATTGCTTCAGCTCAATTTTACGGCAGTACAGCAACACTGATTGCCTCTTCCGAATTGAAGTGCCCGCCTCGCCAATCCGATTATCTGTCCAACAACGTGTGTGCTATTTACCTACACCCATTTCAAACGTACTACGTAGCTACATAATAACATACACAGAAACAGAATGCAAATTTCATCGCTTTGGGCTTCCGTAGCAGATAGTTATGTACATACATGTATTCGTATGTTATAGAGGAAACGAGATTCTTCGACTTTAATGGCTGCAGCCGCCATGGCGCGATGCGGCCTGTTTAAACAAATAACGCGTATAAAAGCTCGGTTCTGCTTGCCCGCATAACTTCATTAGCAAACGCCCTCTAGTGAACAGTGGTTTCACCGGAGACGTCCTCGGTACAAGGCAGGATAACCTCGATTGCCGCAGGGCCAATTTAGAACTCGGCGGCGTTGTTCCTGAATTTTGCTGGCTCATTAGAGTTACGAACAGAATAAGGACAAAACTGATTACTTTATACTCAACTGACAACTGTCGATAAAATTGTACCAAATTAAGAAGAAATTGAAGCATGAATTCATAAATATTATTCAAGTGACTTAAAATGATCGAGAACGTGAACATATAATAAAATAAACACATAAAATTTCTACAGAATAAAGCAATAAGGGACGTCGAAATCGGTCCAAACAAAATAAAAACCAAGTTCAAATCATACGTTTATTAGAGTATCAGCATATATGTATACAGAGGGAAAATCCCGTTGAATAAAAATTGAAAATGTAAAAAATTAGTAAGAAAATTGTTTTCAATCTCTCAAAGCACTTCGGATAGATAAGACATGGGTGTTTTGAGTATTATCACCGCTTCCACCA
This sequence comes from Agrilus planipennis, assembly GCF_000699045.2. NCBI lineage: Eukaryota > Metazoa > Arthropoda > Insecta > Coleoptera > Buprestidae > Agrilus > Agrilus planipennis. The sequence continues at coordinate 94,637 of NW_020439142.1, read as the reverse complement.
AACTATTTCGAGAAGCGTCAGCACCAAATTTCAACTACAGAACTAAACCAAACGTGCATCTCAATTTCGATTTTTTTAAATCTTATCAACACGCCATAGGCAATCTTGATAAATTATCGACCAAATCGAAGAAGTTCTTTAAAAAGAAATTGATATATCTACTCATGGGAATATATTTTACTATCTACTGATATCAGATGCAAATTGAAGTATTTTATATGTTAAACAGGCGCCTTTTTCTGAGAGGTATTTACTTCAAATAAATAAAAGCACTATAACTTCTTCATCAGTAGTTTAATTTGGTTTCCAGTAGTACAGTAAGGCCCTTGTCTAACATAAAATTGTTTAATTAACAGCTGATATCGTAGCAGATGGTGATACATTGCTATAATTAAATATTACGTACACCTGTATTTTGTAATGTGACGTAGAGGTAGGTACATATTAATGACGATAAGGCACGATACTCATCGTTAAAGATAAGTGATCTTAAAAAGTAGGTAGCAAATATTTTATGCGATAAAAGAGAAGTACCTACCTACAAGAAGACCACAACTTCAGACAAACGATTCTCTGAAAATAGCTTTTTGTTACATGACACGTTTTGATATGTCATACACACACCCTGTAGCCACAACCTGTAATCTATTGTTGAACCCTTTGTGGATTGGATGCGAGCGACTTTTCTAAAGCCTTTATCATTTCTCTTCCCTTTTAAGGCTCTTCATGCGTAAACCACAATTATATATTACGGAACAAGCTTTTCATGTACTAGCAAAGCAGTTAAGGAAATTTGTCATAAAACAAACAATACTTTATATACAAAAAATCGCGTGTATTACGGCAATAACTTGCACAAAAGGACCTTCCAAATTTACTGACGCACAATATCTACGCTACACATTTACAAATTATTCTTCTTCTATAAGCAAGTCAGCTGAAAGGATTTTGGAGATCGAAATGTATACAAAATTACTTACGACAACATTTAAAACGATGTAACATACAATCATTAGGCGTAGATTGTAGTTGAATCCATTTTACAATTACTTTTTCGTTTCGATCTTTCAAAAATTTTACAATTTAGACAAATTTACTTGTTAAATTTAACTCCAAAATACTCGGAATTCTCTTTTAGTTTTCATTTTTATTTATCGTCATAATATCATTCGTTTGTATAAGCGGGTACGTTTGAGACAAAATTGTGATTTATATTTACGAGTAGGTATTGAAAATTTTTCTTCGTGAAAATTTTAGATATATATGCACGTCACGTAGTAAAAATAATTTTGTTCTTTATTATCCTCCGGAGAGATTCGTCGAAAGAAGTAGGCAAGTGGCAGCGGTTAAATCCATTTTCTTGTTTCCAACATAAATTAAGTACTCGTTCAATTTGACAAGAAATCTCATCGGAAATCATTTATGATTCAACATGACACTTGTAGCGGAAGACTTGTCGTCAAGGGAAATAAATGTTTCCGTTAGTACAACGTATAATCTAAAGAAGGAGCTGACTAACCATAAGCGCGTTTAGTTATAAAGACGCCCCAGAGATATCACTCGGAAAAGGTATAAAACGGCTCCAAGTAGCAAAAGGCGTATATTTTACACGATATTTTATCGAAAAGTAAACTTCCTCTCGAAACTAGATGCGATCCCGACATAATATCTAAAAGTTTGCTTAAGAATTCATCAAATACTCATGACACGAAGCTATTTCTGTTGGTACGCCTAGTATTACTCCTTCGGGCGTGCATATGAAAATGAACATAATAGAAATGATTACTTTACTGAAGGATAGAAAAACAGAGAAACGCTAGCATTAGATTTGGAGAGGTACCGGTTTTTCATGAGTTAATTTTAGGCCTCGAATTTTGTCAGTTTCATCTCCATCTTACGCACGCATGTTAGGCATTTAAAAATACCAGATACAGCTGATGGAATTGTAGATTGTGCAAAAAAATGTGATCTTTATTTTTTCAATTTGAGCGTAAGTACTATGTTTTGTATCACCGTTTGCTACAGAATATTAGGAAAAAGCAAGCATCTGTAAAATAAATCAATAAAATTGAGGTATATATTTATGGATTTAAGAATGGCGAGCATTATTTTTTACTCGGAAATAAGTAACGGGACGACGTCGACTGCTGAAATGTCAAAGGACGAGGCTGGTCATAATAAGGAACAAATTTATTCGAAACAAAATTCGCCTGGAAATTTGTTAAGGCGGTCCTATCAGCATCCGAATCGGATCCGGATTTACTAGGGCTTCTTCTACGAGGGTGGATTGATAAGTTTCCGGCCTGACCAAGAAAAACAAGGTTTTTAAAAATTTTTTTTTTTTATTTCTCAACATAATCTCCTCCAAGGCTGATACATTTCTCATAGCGGTGTTCCAGTCTATTAATGCCATCTCTATAGACTGATTCGTCAAGCTCCTCAAAATAACCATTTACAGCTTCGATTACTTCTTCATTGTCCGCAAATCTCTTACCGCCAAGCCATTTTTTGAGATTAGGGAACAGAAAATAGTCACTCGGGGCTAGGTCTGGAGAGTAAGGAGGGTGCGGCATCAATTCAAACTTTAGATCGTTGATTTTAGCCGTCGCAACGATTGACGTGTGCGCTGGTGCGTTATCGTGATGAAACAAGATTTTTTTCTTCGCCAGATGAGGTCGTTTAATTTTCACCTCGTGGCTCAAACGTTGCAATAAGTCTGCGTAGTATTGACCAGTGATAGTATTACCCTTTGCAAGGTAATCAATGTATATAATACCTCTTGCATCCCAAAAAACAGTAGCCATAACCTTGTTCGCCGAAAAAATTGTTTTTGCCTTCTTTGGAGTTGGTTCCCCTGGTCCAATCCACTGTTTAGACTGTTCTTTGGTTTCAGGAGTGTAGTGGTGGACCCACGTTTCGTCAACGGTTACGAATCGACGCAAAAATTCGCTTGGATTACGCTTATACAATGACAAATTTGCGGTAGAAATGTTTTTTCGAATCAATTTTTGGTCGACTGTTAGCAAACGCGGCACCCATCTTGCACAGAGCTTTTCCATATGCAAATGTTGGTGCAAAATATGTTGCACACGTTCATATGACATCTTACAGGTCTCAGCTATCTCACGCACTTTCAATCTGCGGTCTCCCAGCACTATTTGATGAATTTTTTCGATCATATCTGGAGTTGTGACCTCAACGGGGCGTCCTGAGCGAGGCCCATCAGAGGTGCTCACACGACCCTTTTTAAACTCGGAAACCCACTGCTTAACGGTTGAATATGACGGGGAGGATGTCCCCAGTGTTGAGTCCATCTCTTTTTTAATTTCCTTCGGCGTTAACCCCTTCAAATAAAAGTATTTGATGACAGCACGATTTTCCTGCTTTTCCATTTTTACGAAAACCACAGAGGCGTCTTGTTCAGCGTGCTGTCAAACCTACACTAGCAAGGAGATCGGGCTGAAACTATAGCTACAAGCTATCCAAGGATGGTACTATAGAATGTCACCTCAAGGTAGGCCTAGTGGCGTCATCTCTTGGTTAGGCCGGAAACTTATCAATCCACCCTCGTATTATGCGGTATTATATACGGTACTAACCAGGGGTGAAAAACAACACCCTTTTACTGAATTCCTTATTTCAACCCTTTAAAAGTATGCCCTATATAAGGCGTTACAATTTCTGATCCGTCTCAAATCAGATAACTTGATCAGGGCCAAGTGGTACAACTATTGGCATCTGATTTATAGTATTCGAATTTTAACTTACATTTAAATCTTACAGGTATTAGTTATCATTTGGGAATATTCTCGAGCCTTTTAGAACATTCTGGGATATTCTATAACGTTCTAACCAGAACTCAATTAACATCTTCATTGATTCTCTGTATGAAATTCTTTGAGGCGATAGCCTTTTAACCCCCATATCTTTGAAATCAACCCCTGCAACTGAAAACTGAAATCTTCCTTATGGATGGGGGTTGGAGGGCTATGCTATAACCCCCATGAGACTGTGGGATTCGAATGAGGAGCTTTAGCGACAACGACTGACAAACTACACTTACTTTTATTATATGTATATATTGATTTCTATTATTTTCAATACCAATATTTAAAATTATACTTCAGTAAGGAATTTTAGTTGAATATTTCGGACTAGGTAAATTTGAATTCTGTTCTAGTTTTCTAAAAGATTATTTTTTGAATATTAAACAGCCAAAGTCAATAAAAAAAGGCTTATAACTTTTAAAATGAAGGATCGATCTCAAACAAAGGCTATCTTAGGTAGGAATCAGCTTTTTAAACTGAAAATGGAAACGTAAGAAGGGTAGTTTAAATTCTTTAAGGGAAATTAAAGTTGATAGGTTATATACCTTCGTTTTATAAATTATTGGTGGTAAAACGTTTCTTCCCCGAAGTATACAAGATTAATTTATGTTACTTCTTATAAAATATTTATCATTTCGCTTTTCTATTCCAGACAGGATAAAAAATCGTTAATCAGGATTAGCCAGAAATAGCAATTATTCAAAAATAATCAAACCACTTTTAGTTTATGTAGAAAAACCATTAGACTTAAACATTAATTAAATTAATTTGTAATCTATATATCTATTTCTTCATAACACATTAATAAAAATAACAATTATATAATAATATGTACAAAATAATTAAAAATCAATAAGTTATTCGTATACTAGAAGAAAGTAAAATTTCATTCAATATAAAAAATCAGTTAGGATATCAATTTATAGGAGTATAATTATTTTCTTTTTAAAGGAATATTGTCTTGCATATATTATATAATTAGGAATAACATAACGCATAATAATAAAATAACAGAGCTGTCGTAAAGGTGAGGCCTATTTTGAAACCACTGATAGTGTTAGCATTATTACAAGGTTTTAGTCCACCTGACGAAGATCTGCACACGCAAAACTCTATTGTATATCCATTTACCACTTGTGTGTAACAGCCCTTAGATACCGGGTCCCCTTTTTCAGTATAAACTCTACCACACATTCGAGTAACATTTTGAACTGAAACATTTCAAAAGATAAATTCATTTCAAGCAGAAATAATCGTTGTAGCCTGCAAGATAGTATACTGTACGCGCCTTAACGTGGCACACAAGAAGTAGACCTAATAGGACGATCTATGAGCGCTTTGAAAGGAATAGTTAGAACTTACACCGGGGTGTCTTTAGGATTGTTGTTCTTGTGTCACATTTTAAAACGTGAGAGAAATTCATTGCGTAAATTCCAAATGGTTTCAAGTACATTTCTTAAAATTGTTTAAGGAAGCAAGTTCTATGGTATATGTTGCTGCAAATTTCAAATCAACTAGAATTATCTTGTTTGTTAAAACTCCTTTCTATTATAAATGTTAACAAAAACTATGTACCTTTACAAATTTATATAAGGTCTTTTTATAAGAGACACGTATGTACTTGGATTAAAAATTTTATTTAGATGTACAGAAATCAAAATTAAATAAAACTGTTAAAAAATATACTCGGTATTTTTTTGTTTTATTCAGATTTATATGCCTAATTTTATCTTTGTGTAAAGAAGTGTGTTTTTGGAAGCGTAAAAATAACACCTTTAGTGTAACCGAGACAATTTTTAGACTCATTGATGCAGAAAACTTTTTTACATGTTCTGATTGGGAAAACCAAATTTTGTTCAAAAGTCTACTTAGAACCTTGTGGATTTTGTGCGACGAATAATAAAATACATAGCTCCTTTTCAATCCTAAAGTGATTCATGAAACCGTGAAGAAATTATCTGAACTTTTACATATTTCTACCGATAAGTATATTCAGATAACAAGAAAATGAGTCAACTGTATTAGTTCCACTTGAACTAGGCGTATGTAAGTAAGTAAGAACGTAGAAATCGTAAAATAATGCCTAAAAAACTGAGTTTTATTTAATAAACTAGACTTACGTGCATTGTTGAAGTAGTAGCTCCACTTGATACAGCTATCTCCAGTGGCCTGTCTACATAGCACAGAAGACCTATGATTTGTCCATATATAATCAATGTTAGGCTCTGATCCATCATCTTTAAATGAAACATAAAAATTAGATTAAGTTTTGTAAATTCTATATTAATTATTTTAATGAATGTACAATTAGTTATTTGAGGTTGAGTATTTATAGGAAATTAACTTTGAGATTTTTTACTAAATTATTTATTTATTTTGTAATTGTTTCGTCTATCACATTTAAGATTTAGTTAGTTAGTTCCACAATCTCAAAGTTGTTTTCCTGTTTGAATATATTTGATACAATTTTGCGGAATTCAAAATTGGATAGTCATTATAATAAGTTGAAATTTTCCGATCATAGAAAGTTTTAGCATGCAACTGCTGTTTTGTAATGTAGACTATCAAATATTATCTTATGTTTATTTTTTTTAACAGATAATAATGGGAATAAGGTTAGGCTAATTGAAATTTTAAATTCATCGAAAACTTTCGTAATTGATACAAAACATTTTAGAAAATGAGTTTAACCCACGAAGAAACCCTTAATTTTTTTATTGGAGTAAAACAGAAAGTATAACCAGCAATTTGTCACTCTTTAGGTACAATTAAGAAACTTACACGTTACAACAAAAGGATCGGCGCATGGTATGCCACTTGTTGGATTTTCACTTTTCCATTCCGTACAGCTACCATTGTAACTAGTTGAGTTGTCGTATCTAGGACCCAACCATGTAAAATTAAAGCAGTAGGGTACATTGATATTAAATGCATCTTCGTCATCTTCATCTTCTGGCACTGTAGTTGGCGAAACCGTAGTTACTGAAATCGCTGTAGTGTTACTTACTTCTGTAACATTATCCTGTGCATTCGTAAACCGATCTGAAAAAGGTTTTCATTGTTAATTCACTGCCATATTCTTTTTTCTATTATATTCATACTCAAAGCACACAAAAAATATATAACAACTATGACACCTTCCACTGACTTCATCTTCATAAATTAAAAAGCAATGAAAACTGATTATTTCTGAAAGTAACTAATTAATTTTAGATATTGCACATCTCATGATAACTAGGTGATAAAATTGATAAGTCTAAAATCTTAAAATATTCTTTATCGTACTGATTGCTATTGACAATGAAATGTGTTTGATAACAAACTGATTGCGTAAATAAATCCCTTATTTTGTAAACTACACATGTAGCGAAGGTTACCAATCGAAGTGACTTAAAAATTAATTAAACCATAATGCAATAATTACCTCATCAGTCTTTATTAAAAGCTAAAGATGATTATTATTTTCCAGTAAAGTTTGTTTATGTATAAAAGCATTAGAAGCGCGTCACTCCCTTTAACAATAACGCGGACGTTGCAAATAATGAGTATTCTTTTACAAATCCAAAGAAAACACGAAAAGGAGTTGTTCTTTCAAAAAATATAACAGATTATTTTCAGTTTTGATATGTAAAAACTGAAAATTCAGCAAAAGTGGTTTATAAGAACATATAGCTCGCTTATCTCATATATTTTTAAAGTGCCAAAAACTAGTAGCGAACTTTATTGTTTGTCTAATCCTTATTATCAAAAATATTACCACATTAAAAGCTACCATTTCAGATAGTACACTGATAATAAACAGTTCTTAACTTCAAGCAAATACTGGTGCTTTTGGTTCCAATTTAAAAACACCAATTGCTCTATCAAAGATTTTCTACCCAATTTGATCAAATAAATATTTTCAAATTAAAACAGCAATATGTAGTGTTAACTAAAGAATATTTTAATTCTTCTATGAAAAGTTTAACTAATTATCTTATTTTGAGAAAGAAATTTTGATTTGAGTACGAGAAAATACAAATTACTTTTACTTGATTTAAGAATTTCCAAGTTATCGCGATAAGACAGTAGTCTTACGTTAAAACTGAATAATTTATTTAATAAGAAAATAAAATGAAAACAACATTTTTATCAGTGTGTTTATACTTAAGTAAAAATCACAGATGAATTGTAAATTTTCTTCGCTATAAGTCTTTTTAAAATGATCTTCATTAAAAATTTTCATTTTTGATAGTGAAGTATCTTGAAAATGTTAGATTCAGTAATTCTATTACAACTAAAGTAAACACCAACGTCGTTATATCGAAATTAACCAAATCCTGCTTAAAGATTAAGAGGCACAGTTCCAATTCTTTATAAAAGCTCTTGTATAACATGATGGAAAGCGTCGAGTAGAATCTAGAGCGACATCTAAAGGTCCGTAACAAGAAATAACTTTATGCATAGGTTCAACATTAGAAGAAAGCTTAATCTGTTCCCAACTTTTACCCATATTGTGACTGACATCTGATGATGTTTTACTAAAACCCAGCTACAACCAGTGGCTCATGCCAGGAGCGCAAAAAGTACTAGAATAACGTGTAAAACAATAAGAACATTTTTTAATTACCGTAATAACACAAATTGTTTTTAATCAAGTTTACATTAATAAAAGAGATAAACTGTTTACTAAAAAGAGAAAAGATTGAATAAACAAATTATTTAAATTGAAAAGATTTTTCCTTATAATTTACATAAATAGTTTACTAATTTTATTCCTAACAAACTCTGAACTTAATAGTTCGTTACTTTTATATTTGTTTACTTTCTTTTTAGTCATTTTAAAATTGTAATATACTTAGATATACACGAAAAAGGAAAGTAGATACCAGTAACACTCTAGACAATGGAGCAAAGAATAATTACGACATAAAATATGACAATTGTCATATTTCAAAATTGTGTCAAAATTTATTGTGTTCAGTAATTGCAAATAAAAACATGTCCCGTCCATCGTTAAATGGTGTATTTAAACTAATTTTAGACAATATGAAGTATACTCTAAATCCGCATTGTAACTATTCAAAGCCATCAGCTACATCTAGTCTCACGAAATGTGTACAATGGAGTCAAAATCACTGCCCCAATACAGGATTTTTAAACAGTTCCAAATGTTCTGAGAAAGATAATGAAGAGTTTACGCAACAATCAAAACCCTGCCTTAATATCGAAGAATTAGAATGTGGACTGCATCCAAGAGAGACGCAGAAGAAAAAGAAACAATTAGAAACCAGCTGCTTACAAAAGAAACCGATCCAAACGTATAGGGGATACCCTATCACAAAATGTTCCCAGGGCAGACACGATGGTTGTAAACCGATAGTTACAAATAAAATCAAGTTTCCAAAAGTCAAACGAAAGGATTGTATTAAGTTAGGCCTCAAAAGATATAAAACCCACGTCGATTGTCGGCACCGCAAAGAAAACGAGTGTGTGTTTACTTGTTCAGCGCAACAATGTAAAATATACCCTGCCAAAACGGAAATTCCTCTCAAACAGAGAGATCCATGCGACTGATAAAACATTGAAAAACAAGAACGATATTTAGCGTGCTAATTATATAAACATACAATAAACATCACGATTTCGCATACACAGTAACATAAGATAAAAAATTAGTTCTATGACATTATTTAGCTATGTCCTTTTATAGCTACTTATTTACAAACTTTTGGAAATACAACTTTACTAACAAATTAAATCAGCATTTAAAAATTTATTCAATTTCCAAACAATTCCACGAGTGCTTACTTTTGTTCAGATTAATTTATATATTTTGATAAAAATACGCAGTAATAGTACTAATTTCTTGTCAACGCACTCTAAAACCGTTGACAGGTTGACACCATAAGATTCAACGTGTTTTATTACATAATTATCACTTCTTGCAAGTCAGTAAATAACATCCATATTTCTGTAATTTCATGAGCGCGTATTTTAATGAAAATTATGCCAGAACGTGCTTATTTGACACCGCAGCCGGAAACCGTTGGCACCATGAGATTCTACGTACTATTTTACATAATTAACACTTCTTGAAAGTTAGTAAATACCTTTCATCTTTCTGTAATTTCACGAGCGCCTTTTTCATTCTGATATATTTTGTATACTTTAATAAAAACAATGCCGGAAAGTAACTATTTGACACCGCACTAAATAACCATTGGTACCATCAGATTCTACGTACTTTTTTACAGTAATATCGGTTTTCAAAAGTTAGTAAATACCTTTCATCTTTCTGTAATTTCACGAGCGCCTTTTTATTTCTAATTTATATCATATATTTTGATGAAAATAATGCCGGAATGTGCCTATTTGACACAGCACTCGAAAACCGTTGGCACCATGAGATTCTACGTACTTTTTTACATTATTATCACTTCTAGAAAGTTTGTTAATATCTTTCATCTTTCTATAATTTTACGAGCGCCTTTTTATTTTTAATTTGTATCATATATTTTGATGAAAATAATACCGGAATGTGCCTATTTGACACCGCACTCGAAAACCGTTGGCACGATGAGATTCTACGTACTTTTCTACATTATTATCACTTCTAGAAAGTTTGTTAATATCTTTCATCTTTCTATAATTTTACGAGGGCCTTTTTATTTTTAATTTGTATCATATATTTTGATGAAAATAATACCGGAATGTGCCTATTTGACACCGCACTCGAAAACCGTTGGCACGATGAGATTCTACGTACTTTTCTACATTATTATCACTTCTAGAAAGTTTGTTAATATCTTTCATCTTTCTATAATTTTACGAGGGCCTTTTTATTTTTAATTTGTATCATATATTTTGATGAAAATAATACCGGAATGTGCCTATTTGACACCGCACTCGAAAACCGTTGGCACGATGAGATTCTACGTACTTTTCTACATTATTATCACTTCTAGAAAGTTTGTTAATATCTTTCATCTTTCTATAATTTTACGAGGGCCTTTTTATTTTTAATTTGTATCATATATTTTGATGAAAATAATACCGGAATGTGCCTATTTGACACCGCACTCGAAAACCGTTGGCACGATGAGATTCTACGTACTTTTCTACATTATTATCACTTCTAGAAAGTTTGTTAATATCTTTCATCTTTCTATAATTTTACGAGGGCCTTTTTATTTTTAATTTGTATCATATATTTTGATGAAAATAATACCGGAATGTGCCTATTTGACACCGCACTCGAAAACCGTTGGCACGATGAGATTCTACGTACTTTTCTACATTATTATCACTTCTAGAAAGTTTGTTAATATCTTTCATCTTTCTATAATTTTACGAGGGCCTTTTTATTTTTAATTTGTATCATATATTTTGATGAAAATAATACCGGAATGTGCCTATTTGACACCGCACTCGAAAACCGTTGGCACGATGAGATTCTACGTACTTTTCTACATTATTATCACTTCTAGAAAGTTTGTTAATATCTTTCATCTTTCTATAATTTTACGAGGGCCTTTTTATTTTTAATTTGTATCATATATTTTGATGAAAATAATACCGGAATGTGCCTATTTGACACCGCACTCGAAAACCGTTGGCACGATGAGATTCTACGTACTTTTCTACATTATTATCACTTCTAGAAAGTTTGTTAATATCTTTCATCTTTCTATAATTTTACGAGGGCCTTTTTATTTTTAATTTGTATCATATATTTTGATGAAAATAATACCGGAATGTGCCTATTTGACACCGCACTCGAAAACCGTTGGCACGATGAGATTCTACGTACTTTTCTACATTATTATCACTTCTAGAAAGTTTGTTAATATCTTTCATCTTTCTATAATTTTACGAGGGCCTTTTTATTTTTAATTTGTATCATATATTTTGATGAAAATAATACCGGAATGTGCCTATTTGACACCGCACTCGAAAACCGTTGGCACGATGAGATTCTACGTACTTTTCTACATTATTATCACTTCTAGAAAGTTTGTTAATATCTTTCATCTTTCTATAATTTTACGAGGGCCTTTTTATTTTTAATTTGTATCATATATTTTGATGAAAATAATACCGGAATGTGCCTATTTGACACCGCACTCGAAAACCGTTGGCACGATGAGATTCTACGTACTTTTCTACATTATTATCACTTCTAGAAAGTTTGTTAATATCTTTCATCTTTCTATAATTTTACGAGGGCCTTTTTATTTTTAATTTGTATCATATATTTTGATGAAAATAATACCGGAATGTGCCTATTTGACACCGCACTCGAAAACCGTTGGCACGATGAGATTCTACGTACTTTTCTACATTATTATCACTTCTAGAAAGTTTGTTAATATCTTTCATCTTTCTATAATTTTACGAGGGCCTTTTTATTTTTAATTTGTATCATATATTTTGATGAAAATAATACCGGAATGTGCCTATTTGACACCGCACTCGAAAACCGTTGGCACGATGAGATTCTACGTACTTTTCTACATTATTATCACTTCTAGAAAGTTTGTTAATATCTTTCATCTTTCTATAATTTTACGAGGGCCTTTTTATTTTTAATTTGTATCATATATTTTGATGAAAATAATACCGGAATGTGCCTATTTGACACCGCACTCGAAAACCGTTGGCACGATGAGATTCTACGTACTTTTCTACATTATTATCACTTCTAGAAAGTTTGTTAATATCTTTCATCTTTCTATAATTTTACGAGGGCCTTTTTATTTTTAATTTGTATCATATATTTTGATGAAAATAATACCGGAATGTGCCTATTTGACACCGCACTCGAAAACCGTTGGCACGATGAGATTCTACGTACTTTTCTACATTATTATCACTTCTAGAAAGTTTGTTAATATCTTTCATCTTTCTATAATTTTACGAGGGCCTTTTTATTTTTAATTTGTATCATATATTTTGATGAAAATAATACCGGAATGTGCCTATTTGACACCGCACTCGAAAACCGTTGGCACGATGAGATTCTACGTACTTTTCTACATTATTATCACTTCTAGAAAGTTTGTTAATATCTTTCATCTTTCTATAATTTTACGAGGGCCTTTTTATTTTTAATTTGTATCATATATTTTGATGAAAATAATACCGGAATGTGCCTATTTGACACCGCACTCGAAAACCGTTGGCACGATGAGATTCTACGTACTTTTCTACATTATTATCACTTCTAGAAAGTTTGTTAATATCTTTCATCTTTCTATAATTTTACGAGGGCCTTTTTATTTTTAATTTGTATCATATATTTTGATGAAAATAATACCGGAATGTGCCTATTTGACACCGCACTCGAAAACCGTTGGCACGATGAGATTCTACGTACTTTTCTACATTATTATCACTTCTAGAAAGTTTGTTAATATCTTTCATCTTTCTATAATTTTACGAGGGCCTTTTTATTTTTAATTTGTATCATATATTTTGATGAAAATAATACCGGAATGTGCCTATTTGACACCGCACTCGAAAACCGTTGGCACGATGAGATTCTACGTACTTTTCTACATTATTATCACTTCTAGAAAGTTTGTTAATATCTTTCATCTTTCTATAATTTTACGAGGGCCTTTTTATTTTTAATTTGTATCATATATTTTGATGAAAATAATACCGGAATGTGCCTATTTGACACCGCACTCGAAAACCGTTGGCACGATGAGATTCTACGTACTTTTCTACATTATTATCACTTCTAGAAAGTTTGTTAATATCTTTCATCTTTCTATAATTTTACGAGGGCCTTTTTATTTTTAATTTGTATCATATATTTTGATGAAAATAATACCGGAATGTGCCTATTTGACACCGCACTCGAAAACCGTTGGCACGATGAGATTCTACGTACTTTTCTACATTATTATCACTTCTAGAAAGTTTGTTAATATCTTTCATCTTTCTATAATTTTACGAGGGCCTTTTTATTTTTAATTTGTATCATATATTTTGATGAAAATAATACCGGAATGTGCCTATTTGACACCGCACTCGAAAACCGTTGGCACGATGAGATTCTACGTACTTTTCTACATTATTATCACTTCTAGAAAGTTTGTTAATATCTTTCATCTTTCTATAATTTTACGAGGGCCTTTTTATTTTTAATTTGTATCATATATTTTGATGAAAATAATACCGGAATGTGCCTATTTGACACCGCACTCGAAAACCGTTGGCACGATGAGATTCTACGTACTTTTCTACATTATTATCACTTCTAGAAAGTTTGTTAATATCTTTCATCTTTCTATAATTTTACGAGGGCCTTTTTATTTTTAATTTGTATCATATATTTTGATGAAAATAATACCGGAATGTGCCTATTTGACACCGCACTCGAAAACCGTTGGCACGATGAGATTCTACGTACTTTTCTACATTATTATCACTTCTAGAAAGTTTGTTAATATCTTTCATCTTTCTATAATTTTACGAGGGCCTTTTTATTTTTAATTTGTATCATATATTTTGATGAAAATAATACCGGAATGTGCCTATTTGACACCGCACTCGAAAACCGTTGGCACGATGAGATTCTACGTACTTTTCTACATTATTATCACTTCTAGAAAGTTTGTTAATATCTTTCATCTTTCTATAATTTTACGAGGGCCTTTTTATTTTTAATTTGTATCATATATTTTGATGAAAATAATACCGGAATGTGCCTATTTGACACCGCACTCGAAAACCGTTGGCACGATGAGATTCTACGTACTTTTCTACATTATTATCACTTCTAGAAAGTTTGTTAATATCTTTCATCTTTCTATAATTTTACGAGGGCCTTTTTATTTTTAATTTGTATCATATATTTTGATGAAAATAATACCGGAATGTGCCTATTTGACACCGCACTCGAAAACCGTTGGCACGATGAGATTCTACGTACTTTTCTACATTATTATCACTTCTAGAAAGTTTGTTAATATCTTTCATCTTTCTATAATTTTACGAGGGCCTTTTTATTTTTAATTTGTATCATATATTTTGATGAAAATAATACCGGAATGTGCCTATTTGACACCGCACTCGAAAACCGTTGGCACGATGAGATTCTACGTACTTTTCTACATTATTATCACTTCTAGAAAGTTTGTTAATATCTTTCATCTTTCTATAATTTTACGAGGGCCTTTTTATTTTTAATTTGTATCATATATTTTGATGAAAATAATACCGGAATGTGCCTATTTGACACCGCACTCGAAAACCGTTGGCACGATGAGATTCTACGTACTTTTCTACATTATTATCACTTCTAGAAAGTTTGTTAATATCTTTCATCTTTCTATAATTTTACGAGGGCCTTTTTATTTTTAATTTGTATCATATATTTTGATGAAAATAATACCGGAATGTGCCTATTTGACANATAAAGTATTTGTTTATTATACGAAAACTGTCTTTCATTTCCACGAAAAAAAAAACGAAATGACTTTCCGAACAACCCTATAGTTAAAATTTTATTCGTTTCCCCCTTTTGCCTTAGGAAACCCGACATATTCACAAGAAGAGCCAATGGATCCGAATTTGGTGTTTGGAAATTTGGAGTTCGCTGTAGAAAGTGTTCCAGCAACTCCCGTGGTCACAACAGAACAAGCAAGATTATTATTTTTGCATACGCACACGTGGCTGAAACGCGTCAGACTTTATTACACCCTAAGAGACTTTCCCTTGCAATATGTCAACGGTGTGTTGGATTTGAGCGAGCTTTATCGTTACTTGGCTTTTTACGAACCCGATTTAGAGTCGATGTATAACGTTCAGAAACGTCGAGGTGACGCGTTAGAAACTTTAAGTGGAATATTAAAAGAAGTTAGACCCCAGTGCTACTTGGCAGTTAATATCGAGATCATTCGAGAATTAGCAGAGGTCCAAATCGAACTACTGTCGTTGAACTTGAAGAAACTTTATGCCAGTCAAGGTAACGTCTCTTACTCTGCAAATCCTTACAGCATGGATTATTTCTGGCAACGTATTACTCAAAAACTTGCAGAATTTTCACTAAACTTTCAGATACCAAACAGCAGGAAGGCGAAGACGTAATCAAACGCAAAATCGATGCAGTTTCCGATATCCATCAACGATTAGGAAGTGTGGAAACCTATTTCTATGCTCGACCTAAAGCAACGGAACGGGCAGTTGACGGCGAGCCATCGGACAACGAAGTAATGACGGGATACGACACCGAAGGAGACGCTACAGCAGTAGATGTACCAGTCAGGGACGTGGTCAATGTCGAACAGGAAGAAAAGAACCAGAAGGAAGCAGAGGAAGTAACTGAGAACGATTGTTGTGAAGATTTGAAAAACGAAACAACAAATTCTTAGAAATATTTCCATCATGTACATAAATAAACTTGCTGAAACAATTTTGAAAATACATTTTGTTTGAAGAAATTTTTATTTTATCTTTCTATCCTTATATTTCTAAAACAACTGTCTGCGATGCGCTGATGAGATCCAAAAAGATCGAAATCGCGATCCGCGTCTGGCACTTTCGGCAGAATACAGACCACTTCGAATTATTTTATTCTTACATATGCATGTATAAAACAATTTCGTTACTAACTGAGTGAAAGACAACGCAAGTCATAAACAACTAAATATAAATTTTGATAATGTTTTCCTTGGATGCAACTTACTAAAACGCCACATCGAAAACGCTATTCTTTTTAGCAAAATCCACCGTCCATATTTCAAAAACAAAAAAGAACAAATACATATATGTAGTTTTTTTTCCGCAGTATAAAAATCTCCATGTGAACGAACCATTTGTCAAATGAAATATTTTAGGTTGAAAAGTCCAAATTTTCAGTATCTTTAAAATGCGTTCATCTACATCATTCGTCCTCTTCATACTTTGCGTTTTTCAAATATTATACAGCTGTTATGGAGTTTACACTGTACCTGTATACAAAGAGCATGGTAGGTTTGTTTATTTGTTTCATCCAAATGTTTTTAAGTATACAAGATTTCAAATACAAAAGCAAAAAAGAGAAAATTAACAGATACAAATTCTCGATCAGAAGTCTTTGTGATTGCCCTTCATGGGCCAAGAATTTTGAAATCGTCATTTAGGATTTAATTTTTGTATTTCGTAGTAACTGTTTCGTTATAATAATGTTTTCTTCTTCAGATAGCGTATGCTTCGATAAAATATATAGTTTCATAGATCATGATCAAAATGTACTTTGTAAAAGGTACAAAGTATACAAGCTGTTTGTATGTGTTAGTGATATGGTTTTTGGCTGGTTTGTAAATGGGGCTAAAAAAGTTTTCGATTGTTTAAAGGACGACAAGGCAATAAAACAAATTCAAATTGCTGAATTAATTCCTCCTAAAGAAATAGAAACAGAAGAGGAATTGGATCAGCTCGACCAACCCTCTGATGTTAGAGAAGAAGAAAAGAATATTATTAAGAAAAGACGACCTTTGACTAATAACAGAAGGTTAAGGTCAAAAAACAAGGACGAATCTAAAGGACAATCTTTCTTAGAAAAAGCTGTATCTAACCTTTATTAAAGAAATAAGGGCTTCAATTTTTAAATTGTTACTTAAATTTTTAGTTCAATTTGTGGGGCCACCAGCCTCCACCCCCTAAGACTAAAACCGTTCCTCGTAATGTAAATATGCCGGTTCAAACGCCTCACAAACTTGTAAATAAAATTAGTTTTCGCAACGTGGACCTAAAGAAATGCTACAATTTATTTCTAGGAGCTCATTTGATGACGATATTTATTGCAACATATGTGAGTTCTTCTATCTGTCGATTCGGAAGTGATTGATTGAGATTTGGCTATAATAAAAATACTTTTTTAAAGAAATTTCTCAGGTCGTTCTATAGATGGTCTCCTTTAAATTTTTATGAAATCGTTTTAAGAAACATAACATTTAACGTTGAAAGTCGAAGGGTAGATGTTGCAACAGAGGCAAATGATGTTGATATTGATACTGATAGCGACGAAAGTGATATGGAGGACTTGAGTAAGAATATTTTCAATTCATTTTAATTCACCATAGGTATAAATTAATATACAGTTGTAGTCAAATATAATCGAAGATCCAAACTAAATCACGTCTAACTAAGAAGGGAATCAAAAATCGACCGGATTTGAAAGAATAAAGCCATTGCAATGTACTTATATTATTTTATGTAAATATTTAGCGAGGTTTCTTATAATTCCGAAATAAATACTGATAAATCACTGTTGTTGGTACTTAAATTAACTCAAATAGTTACTTTTCAAATTCAAGATTGTCTCTGGAAATTCAACCAAAATTTTCTTTGTTTTTTTCTTAACTAAGTGGGCGGCCAATAAAGTCATTGTGACATATTGTCCAAAAAACGTAGATCAGTTTGACTACTGAAAAGTCAAATTTTGATGTAATTTTTATTATTTTTACGCCGTTATGCGTTTAAGTTTAATAATTTTGTGTTTATTATTTTACGTGTTTGAAAAATATAAAAATGGTGCTAACGCCTATATGGTTCCAGTCTGCGGGGAAAAGGGTATTTTATGAAAAATGCCTTTCTAAAGCAATGTAATATAAACTAGACTTGCCTTACAGGAATTGTGTGCGAAGAAAAGGTAATTCACGTCTTCACAAAATGCGACAAACCATCATGTAAAGGATACAAAATATGTAAACTAATTTACGCACTGCGAAATATTTTTTTGAGTCACTATATATCCGTTCTGGAACAAATTTTTGAAAGCCTTTCCGACGAAGGGGACGGAGGCTATGCCCCAAAACCTATATGCAAGTCGAAAGATCCAACACTGGTTCAAAGAACAGTAAGCTACCAACATTGAAATTGAAATAACAATTATCAGAATGCATGACAGTTGATACAAAAATGTTGTAAACTATAGTTCGTACTAATTAACAGAAGTTAAACTTTATCATCATCCCTAAAACTAGAACATCCCACAACCTTAACTATTTTTATTTACTGTTAAAGATTGGATATTGGCTTGGAGACCGAAAATTTTCGAAACAAAAACTGTGCAAGGCAGATGCACCTATACCGATCAATATGGCCGATCAATGCAAAAAGCCAACAGGGCGGTACAAATGTATGCTGGCTGCAAATTATACCGCAATGGTGTACTCATTATACGTAAGTATGAATTCTATAGTGGATTTTGGATTTACAGTTGGAACTATTAAAATTGGGAAAGTCCGTAGTAAATTATCTTTCTTGTTTCCACTTGGAACTGTAGCCATTAGCTTTGAATATGCCTTTATTAAGTTAGGAAATGCTTCGTGCGTAGTACAAACTAAGTGAAAACGGATAACCGAATAACAGTAAGCGCTACAGCGGTTAAAAGTTGCTTGGGTATGCCAAAGATCAGGGTCGGCTTTATAACTGCCTTCTCTGAATTATATGCTCAAATTTTGCTTGTCTGAATCTCTTTCTGATATTAACTAGTGTAATGTTCCCTTCTCTTTATTAGTGCCCGCTGCAATTCCTATCTGACATCTCTTTTCTATCTTTACGATATTCCCTACAACGTTTGTCGTAAACAAAAGTAGGCGTTCCATCAGCAACAGCTCTAGTCTAGTTAGTAAGTTGAAAGAAGAAAGTAAATGCTACAATAAATATGGTTTTATTGCTTGCGGACTATGCCAATTCTGAAGGTCCCAACTATACCTACGTTCAGAAAACAGTCAACTTTTTTGATTGCATTGAGGTGTTTAAAGCAATGAATAATAAAAGGAAGACCCAAACCTAGAACGGTTTTTATTTTTTAGTATTAGATTTTTAGACAGTGTGTCGCCATCTACAGATATTTTATTACTACCTGTAGTACTTCATGTATGTATTAAAATTTAACGTTTCAGACTTTTATATGTTCATTTTACAAGAGAATATGCCCAGATTGCGTACCACCTGCTTGGTTGAACTTTGAAAATACTATTATAGAAAAAGTAGGTTGTTTGATGAACCAATTTCTTTTAATTTTACACCTGAAAAGTAACGACGAAGAGGAATGTTCTTGTGACGACGAAAGTAATGATGGGGAAGAGTGTGAATGCGATGATGAGGGCGGTTTTGTATCAAAATTATTGGGCTTTCTTAAAAGCGTCGTCTCCAATCCAACACCAGCAATTCCAGCCAACACCCAATAATTTGTCGCATTAGAAATAAATTATTTGTGAAAAACTGTGTATTTCTCATGTATAAATAGTATAATATCTTATTTTGGGAACAGTTTTAAAGGGTAAGTATTAAATATATATGAAGATTGAATCAAGTATAATTCAATTGTTTGAAGCGTTTATTAATGACAATATCATGACTTTTAACACATACCTTGAGAATGTTGATAATGTTAAAAACAAAGGAAAAATTTTTGGAATCTTGGAACTTTATTTAAATTTTATTTTTAATGACTTCGTAACACATTTATTATATTATAGCATTTTTGAATTGGTTATAATATTTTTTGATTAATATACATATGTGGGGATACGATACTAATTAAAAATTTACGATAAAATTTTTAAAAGAGTAGATACTTTTTGATAAAAGAATCAGCAAATATGTACTACGGAGTACTCTCATTAATCTGACTTTTTCTTATCAGGCTTTTTTAAATCCTTGCTGTCGATTTTTCCACAGTATTTCTCCGGATCCAAGGAGTTAAGTTTAAATTCCTTGAAATTACAAAAGTAACATTTACACCCGAAAATCAGTGAGATTATAAGCCACTTACCTTTTCATTTCTATTAATACATTTTATGTAAGGTCTCTTGTAAAAGTTATTCCTTGTGGCAATGAAACAGGGATGGGAAATATTGTAGGGTATTTCAATGGGATCGGGAGTGTACTGGTAAGCTTGTGTAGTGTTCTTGGGGCATAGACCATTAACAACCAAAAGAATCAAGTTACTTTTGGGAATCGGTTGGGCCATGTACGGCCTACAAAACAACATTTTACAAATTCTGTTATGAAATTTTCGTAGTAAAATTCATTTACCATTTACATTCTTTGTTCAAGAATATGTCGGGTTCAGTGTCAGTGTAACTTGTCCTGTTTAAAGTAAATAACCATAATTGGTGATCACAGGGTGTTGGTACTGTTTTGTTTAGTTGTAGCCTATTGTAACCTAATGTGTACGATTTGACACTTTGGTACATTTTCTTTTTCCCAAGAATAATTTTTGCAAAGTACACGATGGTTGTCATAAACCAATTGATTATTGCGCCTAAATTGTCAAAGAACTGAAAAATTTTTAAACTAATTGAAAGGCGAACATTCCAAATGCCTTAAATTATTTTGTTTTGGAGACCAAAAAAAATGCTATGACTTCCTAAAAGCATCGATACCCTTTAATTGGGTAAGATCCTAATAAAATCGATGTTGTACTAGTACAAGTATAACACATTTTTCGACTAGTAAATTTACCTCAAAAATATGTATCATGTTTCGTAAATTTTATCTTTTTCAGATTGCACACGTTTATTTTATCAAAAAGGATTCGGCAACGAATTTAGCCTGTTGACAATGATTGGACTTAAACTCATTAACTCAAAGCTATCACGAACTATCTCACTTTTAGTACGTAGTAATTTGTATTCCCTCAGGTAAACCTTAGAGCTAATTATCCGAATTTTGGTAGAGAACACGTTAATTTTGTTAGGTTCGCGTTGTTTTTGAGTTATGCGGGTGGGAGATTCTTTCATTTTTACTAATCCTGCTTTACCTTTCCAAATCGCGTTCCTGACGATGGCGGTTCTGTAGCTTTCTTTTTGTCAATATAGCAAATGGCTTGGTAATCAAAAATTTGGGTTTTCTTAAATATTCCGTCAGTAACTAGTTCGTGCATGATGTCTGGTCGTACATCTCCAAAAAAGTTACCAGCATCTTCCAAGTCATCGCTAACCACAATGTAAGCATTATTATCAAGAACGAAGCAGTTTAGCTCCTCTGACCCGCAGGTCACTTTGCAACGATGACCTTCACACTAACGATGGAAAGACAAAACAGTTAGGTTACGATTACTAATAAATATATTCGATATTGTTTTTGCCCAGAAATTGTTACCTACCATTTTTGTTATTTCGACAAATAAGTCGTAAAAAGCGCTGTGGTAAAACTGATATCCAACAACCGAAATCGGAGCTTGTTTTGATTGTTCTTCTCTAAATATAGCCGAAGTCGCTGTTACAGGTGTTGTGTTATCAAATCCTGTTTTTTTTTTTGGTAACAAAAATAGTGTGAAGAAAAATGGTCGTAGCATTAATAGGTATATTCAATGGTATTTCACAGTTCAATAAAATAGAGAAAGGGGAAACAGAAAACAGAAAGGATGAAGAACAAACAGAAAGTAGAACCAAAAATTAACATGCACATACGTTAATTCAATTGATCCTAAAAACAAAAGAAGAATAAATTGAAATAAATATTTAAAATATTAAATTCTTTTTAAACAGGATTCTAATTAATCGTTATTAATCCAGTACAGTATTACTGATTAAGGAAAAGAAATAGAATTTGAATTGAAAGCGAATATTTAATAGAATAGCAAACCTAGTGACTCAAAAGGGACCGAATACACAAAGTTTGGTCCACCCACGTAATAATAATCTACAGCCCTTTTGTACCACACTTCATCGATTGCCTTATTGTGTATTTTGTGAAATGGCCTAAAAAATTGTAATGGTATTAACTGATAGATCTATGAAATCAATTGTTATTTTATACGGATAATCGGGTTTTATTTCTTTCCATCGCGTTAAACCGGAATGGGTCGCTAAAAATATAACCGTAATTGAGTGATTTTTTAACAGTTCTTTCCTAAAAAACATTTTACAGTACAGACAAGTAATTGCCAATTATTTATTTATTACTCGTTTTCATAAAATGAGTAATCTTCAAACCACTGAGTTACTTTAGCGTCATTTATGAGAAGATTCATTAACGTTTCATCACCTGTAATGAAAAAGTTTGTAGGTAACCGATAAGGTAACACATTTTCATTAGATACAATTGGAAGGCCATTTCCATCCCGGTCTCCTGATATTCCGAATCACTGATAGCAATTCTTCTTCTGGATTCTCAAAAACAACCGTGTCACTGTAACTTTTGCAGTACAACCTTTGGCAAGTAAAATTGATCTCCGTAAATAAATTTCGACAAAACCATGTGTATGTAAAAACGTACCATTCAGGATGAATTGTCCAATTGGTTGTTGCTGATAACCCGGTAATCTTTTTCTCAATGTTATGCAAAACGTTTTCTTTGTACTCGATTCTATTGAGTCCGTATTTATCTGGTATGGCAATAACGACGCTGAATGGACCAACTCCAGTATAAAAATAATGGCGAGTGCTAAATATAACTCTTTTCTAAAAGAAATAATAAAATATGTGGGAATCGGGAACGGCACTGTAATAACTGCTTATCAAATTTGAGAGGATAAGGAAAATGTGTTGATGAAGTTGGAAATTTATTTAATCAATTAGTTTTTAGTGATGATACCATTAAAAGTTTTAAGTTCTTACTTATATATTTATCGCATTTTTAAAATTACTGAAAAAAAATTTGGTTTTCGATGTGAAACTTCTTTAGCATCATGGCGTTAATCAGCATTCAATTTCTGCATGATACATTTACTGTTTTATTCTTTTGGAAACTACTAAAACTTAAATTATTATTAAAATATCGCCGGACGTTTAGGGGATTATTAAAATCTAAATTATATATATAAAATGCTAATGTGCGTATGTAAAGACAGGGTTTTCTCTATCACCACCAACTCCTATCAACTTCACGTTGGGGTGATAAATACCCCTTGGTCTTCTGCTGAAAGTAAGGGAGTTTGGTAGCGGTGGGTGGAAGTGGGTGGCGAAAATGTGAAAAAATATATATCTGTCCTTTTCTAATTCATGAGACCTTTTGGAAAGTTCTAAAAGTTTCTGAAATGATCCAGAAAACTCCAGAATGTGTGCAACTGTTACAATCGATCTAGAATGTTCTAAAAATTTCTGGAATGATCTAGAAAGTTCCAAATTGTGTGTGCAATTGTTAAAATCGATATGGAATGTTCCAGAAAGCTCTAAAAATTTCTGGAATGATCTAGAAAGTTCCAAATTGTGTGTGCAACTGTTAATATCGATGTGGAATGTTCCAGAAAGTTCTAGATACCATTAAACATGTATTTTAACCCGAGCAACGCCGGGTTTCGCTGCTAGTTTTAAATAAAAATGATAGCAACATTATTAATTGGCTGTTTTTAAAAAATCCTTATCACAGTATAAGTATTATATATTTCTTAGCATATATATTAATTATTTTACCATTTCGTCGATGTGTGTTTTCACATCAAGGGTAGAATAACCTTCGTTCCTCATGACGATATTTTTCCGTAACTGTAATATTTAGGAATGTGATTATTGTATCTAGTTAAAATGAATTAAAAATACCTCTAATAATTCGTAATGGAAATCTCTTGGGCCCCTTTGATCGTCCATTAATTCAACCTCAGTAATATCCACTCTGTTAAACGTTGGTTTAGGGATGTTTTGGAACTTTAAACAAATAATTTGTGTCTGACTGTAGTTCTATTATATTTCATTTATGCAAGATATGAAATGTGTAATTTTGATAATCAATTCTTAAAGGCAAATGAGAACAAATTTAAAAATTGAACCAAAACTTCTTTACAAGATTTACAATTTAGATTAACATCGAACTGTGAAGGATGGAATTTAATTTCTTATTTCTGAACTAGTAACTAAGTAATCTTTTTTAATTTTGTTTAATCCAGAACTAGATTTTGAACTGAATGTAAATACCTCTGTTCTATGGTCAGGGTGAACCATTATAAGCCCGTTATTGGTGACAATAAAGGCGTAACCATTAACACCAATCTGTACAAAGAAAAGAACAAAACAATGAAGCTCAGACACTGGATCTGCATTTCAATTGTCTTACCCTATACGACATAAGGTTTGCCTTTATGTAACTAATTGGAATGTCCACAGCTGCAGCACCTAGTACTTTTGACTAAAAAATTAGAAACTGCTGTACACAGTTTTACTCAATTTTGAATAACTCAACCTAACTTACTCGATTAGGTCTTAGATCGTAAATGGGTAATGATACTGTCGTTACATAAGTGTAATTCCGTTTTGTCCTATATATTTCGTAATCCTAGAAAATATTACCGTTATTTAGTATAGTACAATAGTCCAACGAATTTTCTTTCAACACACATGATCTTTTTTGAGTAAAATATTGTCTTCCCAAGTATACATATATTCTTCTCTCTCTATCATCCTTTTTGTATAGTCCAAGAATATATCTCTTTGCCTGTTTCCTTCAACTTTTGTCCAAAGCCAATTGGCAAGTCTCCTGTCGGCCAAATCAATGTAAGTGCCGGTCCAAACCGGATCTGGCTTTGCTACTTTGTTTAAATTTAATGGACGGGAAAATACATCGACGTATTTTAAGACTTTCTCTCGAATTTCAGATGGAGTATTGATGTTAACGTAATATCCTTAAAGAAAAGTGTTTTTATAACAGATGTTGTTTATCTTTCTTTGCTTTTTCGAAATTTACGACAAATTACACTTGAAATATTTTGTTAACCTCTATGAATATTAAAGAGTGTGATTTGTTTAAATTTTACCCATGTTCGAGCAAGCAATCCACTGTAATTCTCTTGCATCATTTTGATCGGTTCCGATTAAATAAGTAAAGACCCTAACTGGTCTGTAGTACTCATTTGGCCTTAAGTTGTTGTATCTTCCAAATAACTCAGGCTTATAATCGTAATCAATTCCCTCAGTAATTAGCATTATAGCTTGATTACAGTTAGTACCAACTAAAAATTTCGTAATTATTAATACGTTTTATCAATTGTTTTGTACTGGGTTCTTAAAAAATGTACCCGAATTCTCTGCATAGCGTTTCTCTCTGTACTTTTCCAGAACACTGAAAGCTCGTTCAAATGCGATGGTCATATTTCCAGCAAATTGCGTTTCATATTTTCCCAAACTTTCCCTAAGCAGTCTTAGATTTTCTTCATGAGCCTAACGATTGTTAATATTAGTTTATAAATGACCGATCGTCATTAATTTGATAGATAATTTATACATTTATCTGNAAATCTAAATATATATATAAAATGCTAATGTGCGTACGTAAAGACAGGGTTTTCTCTATCACCACCAACTCCTATCAACTTCCAGTTAGGGTGGTAAATACCCCTTGATCTCCTGCTGAAAGTAAGGGAGTTTGGTCGCGGTGGATGGAAATGGGTGGTTGTGGGTGGCGAAAATGTGAAAAAATATGTATCTGTTCTTTTCTAACTTATAAGACCTTTTGGAAAGTTCTAAAAATTTCTGAAATGATCCAGAAAACTCCAGAATGTGTGCAACTGTTACAGTCGATCTAGAATGCTAATGTGCGTATGTAAAGACAGGGTTTTCTCTATCACCACCAACTCCTATCAACTTCACGTTGGGGTGATAAATACCCCTTGGTCTTCTGCTGAAAGTAAGGGAGTTTGGTAGCGGTGGGTGGAAGTGGGTGGCGAAAATGTGAAAAAATATATATCTGTCCTTTTCTAATTCATGAGACCTTTTGGAAAGTTCTAAAAGTTTCTGAAATGATCCAGAAAACTCCAGAATGTGTGCAACTGTTACAATCGATCTAGAATGTTCTAAAAATTTCTGGAATGATCTAGAAAGTTCCAAATTGTGTGTGCAATTGTTAAAATCGATATGGAATGTTCCAGAAAGCTCTAAAAATTTCTGGAATGATCTAGAAAGTTCCAAATTGTGTGTGCAACTGTTAATATCGATGTGGAATGTTCCAGAAAGTTCTAGATACCATTAAACATGTATTTTAACCCGAGCAACGCCGGGTTTCGCTGCTAGTTTTAAATAAAAATGATAGCAACATTATTAATTGGCTGTTTTTAAAAAATCCTTATCACAGTATAAGTATTATATATTTCTTAGCATATATATTAATTATTTTACCATTTCGTCGATGTGTGTTTTCACATCAAGGGTAGAATAACCTTCGTTCCTCATGACGATATTTTTCCGTAACTGTAATATTTAGGAATGTGATTATTGTATCTAGTTAAAATGAATTAAAAATACCTCTAATAATTCGTAATGGAAATCTCTTGGGCCCCTTTGATCGTCCATTAATTCAACCTCAGTAATATCCACTCTGTTAAACGTTGGTTTAGGGATGTTTTGGAACTTTAAACAAATAATTTGTGTCTGACTGTAGTTCTATTATATTTCATTTATGCAAGATATGAAATGTGTAATTTTGATAATCAATTCTTAAAGGCAAATGAGAACAAATTTAAAAATTGAACCAAAACTTCTTTACAAGATTTACAATTTAGATTAACATCGAACTGTGAAGGATGGAATTTAATTTCTTATTTCTGAACTAGTAACTAAGTAATCTTTTTTAATTTTGTTTAATCCAGAACTAGATTTTGAACTGAATGTAAATACCTCTGTTCTATGGTCAGGGTGAACCATTATAAGCCCGTTATTGGTGACAATAAAGGCGTAACCATTAACACCAATCTGTACAAAGAAAAGAACAAAACAATGAAGCTCAGACACTGGATCTGCATTTCAATTGTCTTACCCTATACGACATAAGGTTTGCCTTTATGTAACTAATTGGAATGTCCACAGCTGCAGCACCTAGTACTTTTGACTAAAAAATTAGAAACTGCTGTACACAGTTTTACTCAATTTTGAATAACTCAACCTAACTTACTCGATTAGGTCTTAGATCGTAAATGGGTAATGATACTGTCGTTACATAAGTGTAATTCCGTTTTGTCCTATATATTTCGTAATCCTAGAAAATATTACCGTTATTTAGTATAGTACAATAGTCCAACGAATTTTCTTTCAACACACATGATCTTTTTTGAGTAAAATATTGTCTTCCCAAGTATACATATATTCTTCTCTCTCTATCATCCTTTTTGTATAGTCCAAGAATATATCTCTTTGCCTGTTTCCTTCAACTTTTGTCCAAAGCCAATTGGCAAGTCTCCTGTCGGCCAAATCAATGTAAGTGCCGGTCCAAACCGGATCTGGCTTTGCTACTTTGTTTAAATTTAATGGACGGGAAAATACATCGACGTATTTTAAGACTTTCTCTCGAATTTCAGATGGAGTATTGATGTTAACGTAATATCCTTAAAGAAAAGTGTTTTTATAACAGATGTTGTTTATCTTTCTTTGCTTTTTCGAAATTTACGACAAATTACACTTGAAATATTTTGTTAACCTCTATGAATATTAAAGAGTGTGATTTGTTTAAATTTTACCCATGTTCGAGCAAGCAATCCACTGTAATTCTCTTGCATCATTTTGATCGGTTCCGATTAAATAAGTAAAGACCCTAACTGGTCTGTAGTACTCATTTGGCCTTAAGTTGTTGTATCTTCCAAATAACTCAGGCTTATAATCGTAATCAATTCCCTCAGTAATTAGCATTATAGCTTGATTACAGTTAGTACCAACTAAAAATTTCGTAATTATTAATACGTTTTATCAATTGTTTTGTACTGGGTTCTTAAAAAATGTACCCGAATTCTCTGCATAGCGTTTCTCTCTGTACTTTTCCAGAACACTGAAAGCTCGTTCAAATGCGATGGTCATATTTCCAGCAAATTGCGTTTCATATTTTCCCAAACTTTCCCTAAGCAGTCTTAGATTTTCTTCATGAGCCTAACGATTGTTAATATTAGTTTATAAATGACCGATCGTCATTAATTTGATAGATAATTTATACATTTATCTGCAAGCTTTTATTAACCAACAATATTTGGAAACCAAACTTTCTTTGATTAGTAAAGATTCATATTTTAGGTATATATTCTGCATGACTGAAATGAAATTTTACAGCGGAAAGACTTCTTATAATCCTAAAATTGACTGATAGATTTGGTTTAATTCCGAAATGGGTTAGTTTTGATCATGAACCGGTCTAATTTTGATCAATAAATGCACGAATTTCTAAGTTTAAATTATTTTCTTAACTTTTTATTTTAAATAGGCCAGTTCAATCCGGCCAAAAGTAAAAATTCCACAATGTTTGGACTTTGATTGAGAAACTTTATCAATTCTTAGCAATAACAAGTCAATCGTAAATTGTGGGTATTTTTAAATCTTTAGGTAAACTCAATAAGTTCAATTGCTTGTAAATTAAAAAAAAATATATATAGAAAGTAAGATTGTTATCCTTTAAATACCTGCATTAACGTGTCATTAAAACAATCAACTAGTGGATCAGTAAATTTTGTAAATGTGTAAATGTTAACATAGTCGTTATCTGCAAGGGTGTCTAAGATGTTGTTAATAATGTGTTTTGCCATTGCCCTACGTACACCAAGCATCGATCCCGATTTGTCTAAAAGGATAACGATATCTTTTGGAGAAGTTATAGCTTCCGTGTACCAATTTCTTAATCTATAGTCATAGGTTTGATCGTATTGTTCTTCAGACCATTTCACTGCTGAAATTGAGATTAATTTCCAAATGAATTTTCATTTGTTTATACTGATGGTATTTTTGTCTCTATTTTATTTGGACTGTTTTAAAAAATTACCAGGATATAGCCTCATAAAGCCTGTTGTACTGGCAAAATATTGCCATATTAAGGTAGGATCCTTTTTGTAATTCTCTTGAAATGTCAGATCTAAAGGTTCTGACCATCGTACATCATTAAGGACGTCGTTTTCTAAAATATTATTTTATATTTCAAATGTTAGTATTCAACAACGAACTCTACCTCTGTAATATATACTTTTTGAAACTCGTATTATACTATAATTTAAATTGACTGGATCTTCGAAACTGGGATGTTTTACCATAGGAAGCCTTCTAAAATGATCGTTCGGGTGTTCAATAAATTCTGAATCCTTGTACTGCCAATGGCGCTTTGTCTAAAGTAAAATATAAACGTTAAATGTGGAGTACTGCCCTTAATCGAAGGCCTACAGTCATGTATAGGCAAATAAAAGAACAACCCAAATATTAAATGAAATACGTTGGTGATAGGTGAATATTTGCTGTGCGAGTCCACCTTTAATATTTTGTGAATAGAATGTCTACCTTGGCTCGTATTTCATGAAGTTCTTGTTCTAAAGTAGCATTAGGTTCAATACTTGTTAAATTATCGGCATTATAATAATCATACGAACTAGAGGAATCTATGGGAGACTGTCGATCGAGAGACAACGCCTCGGCTGCTTCCATTATTCTCTAAAAAAATCAAATAATGATTCGAAAGTCAGAAGGACGATTTCGAAATCATACTCGAACAGCGCTTTCTTTTTCGTCCATCATTTTCCTCATATTCAATGCAATGCCTCTTAAAATGTTTATTCCTTCCTCTTCGACAAAACTTGTACCTTCAAAGCTCTAAAACATGACTCTTAATGTAATTAAAACAATTTCACCTACACTTTTTATTTTTTTGAAAAAGTTGCAGTTTTCAAGAAGAATTAAATTTCACTTATACTTACTTCTGCTACCATATTTCTTTTGGTTATTTTCATTCCCATACTAAATAGCCTTTCACCTAGTGTTTCTGCCCACCATTTAAATCTGTGAAATTTTTGTTTGACAATTTTTATAAATAAATTACTCCTCTCTTTTCATTTTAACATTAACAAAAGTAGCGATGAAATGGAGAAACAATCATTAAAAGTTTATTATAAAGACAACGAAGTAGCACAATTAAAAGAAAATTGTTTACGATTGTATAATACTACTGCATGCACAGAAAAAACCTACAGACAAGGGATAGTATCTTGGTTACAAAGAAAGTATTAAATATTTCCGAAATACGTTTAGGTCTATACAATTCGTTAATTATGTTGAAATATCGAAATTCATTAGTTTTTTCATGATAAGAAGTTTATAAAGTGCGAATTGTAAGTATTTCTCGGAATAGCTTAATTTGCGGCTTTTTTTTCTTCTTCGTTTTAGTTATTTATTTT
>NW_020439142.1:34614-63284 GCF_000699045.2 Agrilus planipennis | reverse complement strand
TTTCATTATCATAGTTAAATAATGTGGAGACCAGATTTGAGAATTATAAAACATTATAGGTCTTACCAGGGTCTTGTACATATAAATAATAGTGTCAAACTTAAATTTACTGGCTGATCTAATTAAAAAACCTAGGATTTTAAAGGCCTTGTTAACCGTATTTTGCAATTGAATATCGAATTCAAAATTCTCTTGAAATATTATACCTAAATCTTTTTGTTTTATAACTCTTCCCAAGGAAATATTGTTTGCAAGATAGTTAGTTTCAAATTTATGACCTCTATAAAAAGTTAATACCGAACATTTTTCAGTATTCAAATGATTCAGTATTATGATTATATTTTTATGAAGTACCTGTAGATTTAAGAATAGCAAATGATGATTTCTCAAAATGTTACCGTTATTAAAGTAAATCCCTAAGAAGAGTTTAGAAATCAATAGTAAACAGACTCTCAGGCGCCAGAATACAGCATCCAAAAACTATGACTGTTTCAACAAGCAATACAAAAAAACAACAACAAAGTAAAAATTATAAAAAATAGTTTTTAAAAAGTATATATGTCTATCCACATAAAATTAGTAATTACTACTTACGTGTTTCTTAATTCCGCGTGTGTTAAATCGTAATTATAACACTTTTTTAACAAAACACCAAAACAAAAAACAAATAAAAAGGCACGAATTTGCATTATAAAGGGTTTTATAGTCTTTTTCCAAACACATGCGAGCACGATTTCGAATTTATTTAGGTCTTATTCTTAAACCCCACAAATCTCCGGCGTTTGCGCGCTGGAATCTTAAAAATGAAGCTTCCTAATTAATTTCACTTTATTATTCTCTTCATCTCACTACAACTCTACTGTTTAATCGAACAGTTGTAGTTAAAAATAAAAAATCCAGTAATAGGTAATTTTGGCAGATATGTACAGCAAACAAAATTAAAAAGGAAGACACGAAAAAGAACACCGGACCGGTTATTGGTTTATAAACCCAAAAATCTTTATAGAAATATATATATTTCAGTTTTGTAATAGAAATACACATAAAAATACATTTTTACATTCAATGTTTTGTTTTCCTCCTTGGCAGCCCTCGTGCTGGGTCTCACGATTACTTTTACCGTTAGTACCATTACTTCATATATTTTTACTAGCCAATTAACGTAGTACTTTCGCAACACCCAGTAATTATTAGTAAAATAATTATGTGAAATGATTTATCACCATGGCTATTTTCAAGTGAATATGCTGTTGTTGGTTTAAAGTATGAAGTTACGATTTCTTTATTTGGTTTTGCCTTAAATCTGATGATCACGTTAGTAAAAATTGTTATTTATGTAAATTCATATTTATTAATCCCCTCGTTGTTCTACAATATCTACGCCGCTGTATAATAGTTTAAGTAATTTTAATTATGCATGTAATGTCATTTCTATATCTCATTGTAATGTATTAGTGCGTTAATTTTATTTTTAAATACCTAAGTGATTCTCCAAAGGTTGTCTACTAGAATTACAAAAACATTTCGCGTACAATAGAGTAATTAATTACGGGATTAAAACTGATTATATCTATAATTAATAAGTTGGTGCTGCAATACTAGATTTTGCAACCACAATTTTAGGGAAAAACTGTAGGAATCTATTTTTTTTACATTACATAAAACAACAAACTGATAAAGCACCTATTTATTTTTGTTCAAAACAGAAAAACACATTTTAATACTTATCGTTAGCTTACCGACCTTGAACCATGTGATCTTTTATCGTGCATGTATATGTATGTTCGTACATATATGTTGTAATAACATATAAGACGCAACAGTAAAAGATATGTATAAATAAGTATTAATTGTAAATTCATTATACTAAAAGGCATCTCCAGCGGCTTCCGAATATTCAGTTGCATACTGAGCATTTGTTAGCAGTGGCGTTTTCTGCTTAATTCCCGATAAAGAATCAAGTTTTGTGGAAAGTTAATTTCATCAACCAACACAATGTCGAGCGATGAAATTCAAAACGTCTGGCGCCAAACTGATGCCGTGTGCTTTGACGTAGATTCTACCGTAATTCAAGAAGAAGGAATTGACGAACTAGCAGGATTCTTAGGAAAAGGAAACGAAATCGCTCGACTGTGAGTTTCTCTTTCATATACACATGTTTAATAAATTAACTTTTACACTAACAACAACCATAACAGATCTTTGCAATGATCATTGATCATCTGATTTTATTCAGCGATTGTAAAAGAGTAACATTATAAATTAGAAAAAATGTTCTAATTAAATATTTAGATATTTTAACACAAAAATTAAAAAACCTAGTAATAAGAATTAAGAATTAACTAATGATTTCCAGTGGCGTACTGTCAGGTATAAGCCGAAGTGTTTGTTTTTTATAAATAGTTAATGCTTGTACTTTTACAGAACGAGAGAAGCAATGTCCGGAGACATGACTTTTCGTCAGTCCTTAAACATAAGGCTGAACATCCTTCAACCGACATTAGTACAAATCAGAGATTTTGTAAGAACAAAACCACCGACTTTAACACCAGGAATAAAGTACGCACAAGCACATTATGTATTCAACAATTAAGAAAAAATTAAATTTAAAATATAAGACATCGCTTTTTTAGAAAACTAGTCGATGTTCTTCATTCCCGAAATGTTCCTGTATTTTTAGTTTCCGGTGGCTTTAAATGTTTCATATCCCCAATAGCATCCAAACTCAATATTCCAATAGAAAATGTATTTTGCAATCGACTGAAATTCTACTATACAGGTAGAACGAATTAGTTATTAACTACTAGTTGTTCATATTATGTAATGTACTTTGTTTCATCAACTTCATTCAACTTATTGCTGTATCCTGAACTACTACTATGAACTTTATTTTATTCTACAATTCCGTTCCTTTTTAAAGGAGAGTATGCTGGGTTTGATGAAAATGCGTTCACATCGGAAAGCGGTGGAAAGGGGTTAGTAGTTAATTATCTTAAACAAACTTTTGGATTTAAAAAGCTTGTCATGATCGGGGATGGAATGACCGATTTGGAAGCATCGCCTCCTGCTGATGCATTTATAGGTAAAATTAGAAATATTTGTAATATCGTAATGTACAACAATACTGTAAGTTTTAATCGTATTTGTTTAAGGCTATGGCGGTAATATTATTAGGGAAAAAGTCAAAGCCAAGTCAAAATGGTACGTGACGGATTTTAACGAGTTGATAGGTCTCCTTAAAGAAAAGTGAAATATGTAATTTTTAAGGTGTAGGTGACTGAAATCGTTGTTAATATATTTTGTTAAATAAATTTGCCTTTTTGTTAGTTATTGTTTTCTCCGTAGTAATACTCGGACGCTCCTATTCCCAAAAAATTCTCAAACAGCCGCCATAGGGTTCCGCAGCTTCTGCAACCGATGACAATAATTATCTTCGACTCATCAGATTGAAAAATTCGTTCTCCTACGTCTAAAATCTTAGAAATCAAATAGGAACCGCCATTTTTACGGACAGCCATAAAAAAACTATGAGTACCTTTTTTACCATTTTGCTATAAAGCCCTAAAATGTCTAATTTTCTTCTATGGTAGTATTATGATACTCTGTAGTTGACTCAGGCTTGCGCCTGATGTCACTGTCAGCTGTTCGATCAGCTGTGTTTGTACGTAATTGTCATTAAATTGTCAAATTATACCATTTTTTATCGCAAAGTCGTAAATATCTGCATTATTAGAAAATTTATGATCACCAGGGCATTTTCGTTTGTATTGTGCTTTTACCAATTTATGGCTTGGAGATCGCACGGAGCAAATAATGAAGATTTGGTCAGGCAATTGAGATGTATGTTCTTGATAATATATCACAAACAATTCTTGATCATTGCGAATGCTTATTTTACAGCGCATAACATCATTAAAAGTGATGTGGTAGAAGAAACTATGCTGAAAGTTGATAGGGGTCATTACTGTAAAAATAATCCGTATATCGACGAACCCCGAAGCATTGGTTATGGGGTAACCATAAGTGCTCCCCATATGCATGCTCACGCTTTAGAATTGCTTAAAGACAAGTTAAAACCTGGCGAAACAGCTTTAGATGTAGGTTCTGGGAGTGGGTACCTAACTGCATGCATGGCCATAATGTTAGGAAAAGATGGGTAAGTCAAGGCCAATAAATAAGATTTAAAAGATGTAAACTATTTAATAATTAATCTATAATACATAATATTAAAGCTTAGCAAATAAACATTCTTCCAAATTGGTCAATTACCACTAAGAACTGAATCATTAACTAAGACTGTATCTACTGTCCCTAGACAGTGTTTGATTAAATGATACAAACGCGTAATGAACGCCATCTATAGAGTATGTGTGGGACTCAAAAATATTTGACAAGATCCATAAAGATATCAACTTAAACTAAACCCACAACGAAGCTACTATTCGCAACCAAACAGAACTAAAGCTTCATAAAGCGCGGTTAAGATTCTATTGAAACCGTCATTCGTAAATTGCTATTTCAATTCCATTTGTTTTCGTTAGCAAATCTTAGATACTTCCGATAGATTAGAGAACACTTACAGTCTTTATACAGGGTTTGATGAATCACAACAAATAACTTAGTGAACACGAATTCTATCAAAAAGATACCCTTTATAAGATTCAAAAATGTTCGATAAGGTCCATAAAAAAATTGACTTATTAAGTTTAATCCGCTGCGCAACTACCCCCTACCCTACATGGTACACGTAACCAAACAGAACAGAAAGTTCATAATGGTCTCACTGGATATTCCTCAGCACTCCGGAACTTTACGCCATGTATTTTTTGTTTTGTTTGGTTGTAGCATTTATCATGAGTTTATGGACTCTGTGATAAGCCTGTCCATGGCTCCATGTACATAATTTTGTTCACAACATTAAATATTGCAAATTAGACTACGTAAAAAGTAATTTTTACGATGTGTGACTTTTTTTACTAGAGTAGCTGTGGGAATTGACCATATAGCTGAATTGGTTGAAATGTCTAAAGAAAATATGAAAAAAGGAAATCCAGACTTATTAGAGTCTGGAAGAGTTAAATTGATGGTAGGAGATGGTCGTAAAGGTGTACCAGAATTTGCCCCGTACAATGCTATTCATGTTGGTGCTGCAGCTCCTAAAGTTCCGGAAGTTTTAATAGATCAATTAAAGGTTGGCTGCATTTGTTTTTCTTTTTTATTAGTTAACCCACTACAAATAATTATTTGCAAATGGTTTTATCTGCCCCATCAGCTTCACATTTATGGTTTATACCAATATTTAAGGTAATTAAAGGTAAACGTATTATCTTTAATTCAAGGTGGGGGGTCGCCTTATAATTCCGGTTGGCCCATCTCCTGGCTATCAACAACTGGAGCAAATTGATAAAATGGAAGATGGTACTATACAGCGTACACCCCTGATGGACGTTTTGTATGTACCTCTTACAGATGAAGCCAGTCAGTGGCCGAAACATCAGTGACTAAAAATTTTAGGGCTTGGCGCCATCACCCTAGTAGCATTGATTATTAGTTCGAAGTTATTCTCACTATTATAATATTTATTTTTTGAAACTTGCATGCTATTTTAACCTGAGTAACATTTGCAATTTTAATTGTTTTAATTAATTTATTTTATTTATTTCCGCTGTAATTTAATAGGTAAAAATAAATCAGTTGTATGTTAAGATAGGTGAGCACAAAACAATTGTTTCTGTTGAAGCAAAATTTCATATGTATTTAATAACACATTGTGCATATATAAACTTAACAGAGAATGTATCCTTTAATTAGTTCCGTGTCAATTACGTATAACAATTGTTTGTCTTCCTCATTCATTGTAATTGTATTAATATTTTTTTAAGACGACAAATTATTTATTACAAATGGATATTTGAATTTAGTGCTGACAAGTCGGAATTGTATATTTTCTAGTCATTGTGTATTAAATTGTTTTTAAAGCAGTATGGATTTTTTCTGATTAGTAAGTATTTCAATTTCAAAACCTAGTCACCTAGTAATTTCATTTTTTGTTTAGTTTATTTTGTATACGTAAGCAAAAATGATGCGGCAAGTACCTATTTGAAACCGCACTTGAAGGACTTTGACACCATTAGATTGTACGCACTTCTTTACATAACTATCACTTCTAGAAAATTAGAAAATATGTTTCATCTTTCTGTAATTTCACGAGCGCCTTTTTATTTCTAATTTGTATCATATATTTTGATGAAAATAATGCCGGAATGTGCCTATTTGACACAGCACTCGAAAACCGTTGGCACCATGAGATTCTACGTACTTTTTTACATTATTATCACTTCTAGAAAGTTTGTTAATATCTTTCATCTTTCTATAATTTTACGAGCGCCTTTTTATTTTTAATTTGTATCATGCCGGAATGTGCCTATTTGACACCGCACTCGAAAACCGTTGGCACCATGAGATTTTACGTACTTTTTTACAT
Source organism: Agrilus planipennis (assembly GCF_000699045.2). NCBI lineage: Eukaryota > Metazoa > Arthropoda > Insecta > Coleoptera > Buprestidae > Agrilus > Agrilus planipennis. The sequence continues at coordinate 56,800 of NW_020439142.1, read as the reverse complement.
TAATATCGGTTCTCACAAGTTAGTAAACACCTTTCATCTTTCTGTAATTTCACGAGCGCCTTTTTATTTCTAATTTGTATCATATATTTTGATGAAAATAATGCCGGAATGTGCCTATTTGACACCGCACTCGAAAACCGTTGGCACCATGAGATTCTACGTACTTTTTTACATTATTATCACTTCTAGAAAGTTTGTAAATATCTTTAGTCTTTCTGTAATTTCACGAGCGTCTTTTTATTTCTAATTTGTATCATATATTTTATTGAAAATAATGCCGGAATGTGCCTATTTGACAGCGCACTCGAAAACCGTTGGCACCATGAGATTCTACGTACTTTTTTACATTATTATCACTTCTAGAAAGTTTGTAAATATCTTTAGTCTTTCTGTAATTTCACGAGCGTCTTTTTATTTCTAATTTGTATCATATATTTTATTGAAAATAATGCCGGAATGTGCCTATTTGACAGCGCACTCGAAAACCGTTGGCACCATGAGATTCTACGTACTTTTTTACATTATTATCACTTCTAGAAAGTTTGTAAATATCTTTAGTCTTTCTGTAATTTCACGAGCGTCTTTTTATTTCTAATTTGTATCATATATTTTATTGAAAATAATGCCGGAATGTGCCTATTTGACAGCGCACTCGAAAACCGTTGGCACCATGAGATTCTACGTACTTTTTTACATTATTATCACTTCTAGAAAGTTTGTAAATATCTTTAGTCTTTCTGTAATTTCACGAGCGTCTTTTTATTTCTAATTTGTATCATATATTTTATTGAAAATAATGCCGGAATGTGCCTATTTGACAGCGCACTCGAAAACCGTTGGCACCATGAGATTCTACGTACTTTTTTACATTATTATCACTTCTAGAAAGTTTGTAAATATCTTTAGTCTTTCTGTAATTTCACGAGCGTCTTTTTATTTCTAATTTGTATCATATATTTTATTGAAAATAATGCCGGAATGTGCCTATTTGACAGCGCACTCGAAAACCGTTGGCACCATGAGATTCTACATACTTTTTTACATTAATATCGGTTCTCATATGTTAGTAAATACCTATCATGTTTCTGTAATTTCTCGAGCGCCTTTTTTCTTTCTAATATATTTTGTATATTTTAATGGAAATAATGCCGAAATGTGTCTATTTGACACAGCACTCAAAAACCGTTGACACCATGAAATTCTACGTACTTTTTTATACAATTATCAGTGTTTAAGGCTTAGTAAATATCTTTCATTGCCGAATAATTTAAGGAGCGCCTTTTTATACTAATTTTGACCAATCTTTCGGGAAATTAATGAGGCCATTTTTGTGTTTAATTTATTTCATAAATTTTATATTACTTCACCTATCGGTACTGTAGACAGATTTTGTTAAGTCTCAAATTAAAAATCTGTATTCACTAAAGAATATGTTCAAACATGATAATTAAAGCTGTGAAGTTATATTTAAATCAAAACAAGAAACATGAACTGCAAGAGAGGGCAATACTAATGTTATCAAACGAAAGGCAGGAAATGTTTATTTCATTTTTTATTTACTATTGTTAGCAAGTTAAGCAATGTTAAACTGTAACTTAAAAGATAACATGAACATAAGTGGGGTAACCATGGAAAGGAATGGATATTTTTAGACATAAAAATGTAATTAACTGAAAGAAAGTGATATTATTTACAATTAAATTTTACAATGGTGGAGGTTAAGTGGAAGGTACTCTTCCCCAACAAAGTCAGTGTTTTGGTTTTCATATTTTATATAGTGCTTTTTGTGAATCAAGGTAATTATAGTAATGAAGCTTTGCACGGGTGATAATTAAATCTTTCAGGTATCCTGGTAACAGCTTCCCAAAGTTTGGATAATAATTATAATTATGATATTGCTGCAGTAGTTCTCTTAACGGAAGCTCTCAAATTATGGATTTGTACACTGCTATATTGCAAAGAGTATGTTTCTACAATTAATGGAGTCGTTCACAAGAGATTTTATAATTTCTTTTTTCCAGCAACTCTATTTCAAATCTTTTTCATGCTGTACTTAAAAGTAGGAAAGTTATGGGACTGTATTTTATTCCAGCATTCTTATATTGCTTGTACAATAATTTATCATTCATAGATTTAGCTGTGTTTGATCCAACTACCTATTATTTGATGCTTCAATTACGAGTTGTTGTTACTGCGGTATTATTCCAGGTAATTTTATAATTTTTATATGATTATAACGTTCCTCAAATTTAAAAAATGCTCTATATAATATATTATGTAACTGTTAAGAGTAATATTTGTAAATAGAATTTATCAAACGTGGACTACCTACTCTATGTGATAAGCAAGTTTTTAATGCATCATCAAAAGGATGTCCTTAGATTGCCACATACGATTCATTTTAAACTGTGATAAGCTGACATATATCGCATAGATTCAGTGTTTTATGTGAAATGAAATTACAAAGTAAAATTTTGTTAGATTCGATTTCAAATATTTTAATTGTAAATGATTTAATTACCTAATTCTTTTGTCCTTTTAAAATAGTTTTTTGTTTTCTTTTGCAGCTTATATTTAGAAAAAAGCTTACAACATTACAATGGATATCGTTGCTTTTATTAACATGTGGATGCATGCTAAAGCAAGTGAATCTCTTCAACTGGGAGACCGGAAGCAGAAATGAACATAAAAAATCATTTCACTTAAATTTTGACCTGTACACAATTTACATTCTAGTCCAGGTTTTTTGTTCTTGTTTAGCTGGCGTTTATAATGAGTATTTGCTTAAAGAACCTGGAGCTACAGTTGATATTTACATACAAAATATCTTTATGTATTTGAACTCAATTGTTTGTAATAGTCTTTTATTACTTATCGAAGGTAATATATTGAATGTATTTACGTGGGAGAGTTTGAAAATAATCTTCGAATACAAGGTGGTTCTAGTAATGGTTAATAACGCTGCAATAGGAATAATTACAAGCTTTTTTCTGAAGAATTTAAACTCAATTTTAAAGACCTTTGCAAGTGCATTGGAACTTATTTTAACGGCTGTGTTTTGTTACATTTTATTTGGCATTCCAATTTATGTAAATACTGTTTTGTCCATCTTAGTTGTAATGGTAGCAATTGTATTGTACTCTCAAAATCCAGTACTGAATGTTGCAAGAAAAAATGACAAAGAAGATGAACTACTTATGGAAAAAGTTTAGCGATGATAAGGTGTATTTATTGTAAATATATTTATTATATATATTTAATATTTTATAAATTAGTTCAACATTCTACAATCTATAATATTCCTGTGCAATTTAATGCTTATGTTCACTGTCAGTGTCAACCTGCTCTCATTATAATGAACAAGTCCAAATTAAATAGTAATGTTAAGATTGTAACAGTATAGTATAATAGGAGTTTTACACTTTTTTAGTTTTATTAGAGGAAACTTATGAGACCATACCTCTTTTTACCTTTGGTTACTAAAAAAGTTCGTATAAACAGGGAAAGAATGGAAAATATATTCTTGCTCGATAGTGTGATTTAATTATGCTAGAAGTCACTGTATATCTCAATAAACTAAACCTTCGTCTATAGAAACGAAAGTTCAATTATCTTAATTGCTATTTCCCCGTTGTTTTTGGACAATTGTTGTAAATATTCGGTACTTCCCCAGTTGCATTATCTGGAACAATACGTGAACAAATCTATAATATGAACAACTGTTATATTTTTTCGATTCACACTTTCGCGTGCCTACTGTAAATATATTTAATTATTATTTTGCGTTNGGCATTTTTCAAGAGATCGGTGGACAAATTTTAGGTTTTAATAGAACTTTTGTATTAGTTTCAACAGACGGAGTTCAATATTTTATAATTAATGATAAACTACATATTAATCAAGCAACAGTGAAGCAATATCTTAATGCTTTTGAAGAAGTATCACTTAGTAATGTTAGTGCTGTATCAGACATAACGTCAATGAATATGCAATGGTCCAAAAAGTACATAAGTTTCTTTTAAATATTTCTAATTTTATACTACCAGATATATGCACTTTTAGTTTCTCTAGTTTATTATAAAAACAGTTAGTATATTTTTTTGCATTAAATTAAAAAAAAATTGCTTTTATAGATGTTTAAAGGATTGCAATGGCGATTTAAAAACAGCTCTCATTACTCAGAATAGCAAATGGGATGGAGTAGACTTTGACGACGAATGCAATATGAACACTGATTAAATGTTATCTCTTTTAATTGTGTTTATTTATTGTTTTACGCAACCAAAGAACAAAAGGTACCAAAAAAAAAATCAGAAATAAAGCTGTTTTACATAGTACCATTTTTTTTATTATATTAATTTATAATCAAATTCGTCTGTTTGAAAAATTTAAAACAGTAGTACAGAAGGAAATCATAAATGACAAATATTTCATAAAAGTTTTTTTAATTAAGTAAAAGATGTTATCAATTTTTTGTTTGTCTGTCGGTACGGGTTAGAATTCAAAAGGACTTAACAAGCATAAAGAGGAGATTGCCAAAACTCGTCTGGGCTACTTTTTATAGACAAATGAACAAAAAAATGTATCAATATAAATTAATAACTAAAATTAGTGATAAGTGACGTCAAGTTTACTAACGATCGGTACTTGATATTAGAATCAAGGAATACGGAAGTACACTTAAAAAGTTCAGTAAAACATTATTGTGCGTTTATCGTGAAGTGTAACAGGAAATACAAGATGTTTTTAATAAGCTATATTAAAAATTATACCTATCACATGTTAGTTTTTGGACAAATACTATAAGTATTACATATTATTTCAATAATTTTTTAGATATAGAAATATAATATACGAAAAAACATGCATTCTAGTATTAGTAATTTATATTAATTACTCTTTTAGTTACATATACTATAATAAATTATCGGTAATATTTACATTATAATTATTTCAAGCGTCAGCTAAACATTTGTTACAATGATTTATTAATAATTTCTGAACAATTACGGGCGCAATTTGATTAATTTTTATATATAGCATGTACAATAATTGATAAGGATGGCGATATGACTGATTATTGATTTCAAAGTCCGAGTGTATTTAAGTTTGTCAAATATAGAAAATTTTTCTCTACCTATACCTGTAAAGCAAAAAAATAAGAATGTTATCAACATATCGAGATACCAATTGAATATCAATATCTTCAGTAGTAATGGAGTTCGTACGATTTAAATTGAATTGTACCTATTTAATAAAAATTATACAGGCCAAACTGATCGAACTTTTAAAAAAAGGAATGGCGAACATAAAAAATATTTTACATGCAAAATAAAAAACATATTATCAATGAAGATTTCATTGTTTTTTATTTATTGATGAATAAGTTTCGTCGTTAAAATCATCAACAAACGATCTTTTTAAAAAATCAATTTCAATTTTATGTATTGATATAATCAGGGACGGATTATAGGTAATAATCTATGTGAAGACCATATAATTTTATCGTTTTTATAATTTTTAATGAAAATAAACTGTAACGTTCAATATTAACTCGATACTGGTTCTGTATTTATAGCAAACTATTATGATATTTGATTATTCAGTTCTTGGTAAAAAAAAGTTGTTATAGTGGTAAACCTTAATTGTTATAAATAGAAATAATTCGTACAAATTCGTCCTTAATCGTTTATAAAATCGTTTATAAATACGAAAACGGTTGTGCAGTAAATGTTGCCGTTTTACCGGAGTTCAAATGCAAATCCAGTACACAATATACATATAATTTTTTACAACAAAACGTCCTACACCACGACTTTAATAACTTGTCCATGGTCACTGCCAAACCGATTCTACTGGAATAGAAAAGGTAAGTCTTTAATATTTTCTAGTGACACCTAAATGTATCATACAAAATAAAGAAAAACAATGTTCGAAATATGTTTCTTTGAAACCTAAACTCATGAACAACCAAAGTTTAGATATATTTTTTATTAAAACAGCACAATCTGTATATGTATATGTATTGTGGCTCCACCAGTTGGATATATATCTGAACCCTTTAGTAGTTTCAAATATCATTGGGGCATTGGCTTAATTAATGTTATGGCGTTAATTAGTATTAAAATTTAAGAACTTAACCATTTGGAAAAGATTTTTTTGTATCAACACAATTGCAATTTCTTTCTTTTGTTTTTCTCATTTTCTTAAAAAAGATAATAAGTAAATATCTTAAATCGTTGCGAAATCTCAAAAAAAAAAACAGTGAATCACTATGTTTATCAAAAATATATCTGTTGTTTGATAATTGTCTCGCCACGATAATATAAATGGAATTAATGGATATCTTGTGACAAAAAAGAAATTCAAGATAGGGTATTCGTATGGTTGTTATTAATGTATGATATGATTTGCATAAGTACGTGTTTTTTATTCAGTTTAGTTAAGCTCTTTGAAACTTTTGTGACTCATCTGTGTCTAGACCTGAATTAATGAGTTTTTTGCTTCTTACTCTAAAATATTAACACAAAGTGATATAGTCGTATGTTGAAATTGTTAGGTATTTTGCAAAACATGTAATGTATGCAGATCATATAAACATCCATAAAGTAATTAATGTATGTATACTACTTAATTTTAACGGCAAATTACATTATTAAAAAGTTCTATGATTAGAGTGTGTAATTATGCAGTAGGTTGAATATAATAATTAAGACAATATTAAAAAAAAAACATTATTTTTTGAAATCTGGTAATACTTTGAGCATATTTTATTTGATTTAAAATTAAGACATTCTAATTTTCGTTTCAGAATATTCCCCAAAAGAAGTTATTAAATTTGATAAACAATAGTTATCTAAATACTATATGCATTAAGAATGACTTCCAAACAAAGAAAAATTATTGGAGGTTGGAGCCAAGTTCTTACACGAAAACCGTTAGAAGAATTCAGTGTGAATATATACGGAATGGTTACTAATTTGGACACACTTACAACAGGAGCTGGTTGGAGTCCAAAAAAAACCACCGCTCCAAGATTTGAAGGCTTCGACTCTGTTAAAATTCTTTGGACATACGGCGGGGAAGGCTGTTCACCTTGCTCAAGACCAGCTACTTCCGATGAAGTCAATAGGATAGTTCAAGTAACTCAGAATAGCAAATGGGATGGAGTAGACTTTGACGACGAATGCAATATGAACACTGATAATATTATTGAAGTCATGAAAAGCCTTAAGAATGAAGGGAAAGAAACAAGTTACGGTTTTATTGCTGGCTGGGATTACAATAATCCAAACAATGGCTCAAATGGGAAAAAACTAAACGAGAACGTTAAAAAATTAGCTTGTTCCGGTGTTTGCGATAAACTCGTCCATTATTGCTATGGCGCCGCCATGTGGTCGGATGAAGACATCAAAAACAATGTTAGGCAAGCTCTTGAAAGAAGCATCAATAATGGGATGCCAAAAGAAAACATTATTCTAGCTTTGACGTCAGCAGGATTGAACGATACGAATCTAAACTATTTTCTGGACGCGATCGTTGACATTGATGTTGGCGGTCTTTTTATTTGGGCTTATCATAATCTCAGCAAGCAGCAGAGGAAAGCAATACTTCAGAAATTACCTCAGTGATAGTAACAGTAACAAAAATTGAAGGATGTGCTTCAAAAACTATTTCTAATATGTTATTTCAATATAATTCGTTTATAAGTCGATAGGTTTAGTTAAAGCAATATTTTTAAGATGTAACAGCATCTCTATGTTATTTATAAAATATGTTGTACTCAACTTCCAAACATTGAAAATAAATTAATGGTTTTTGTAATGAATGAATTTGTTTTCTTGGTGACTGTGAAAAAGCCATCCGCTTTATTTTTATTCGCGTAAATTTGTGAAGTAATTACTTTCATAAAGTTTATTCTTATTCTTTTATTTGATTATTTTTCTTATTCTAATTCTTCATTTGCTTTATTTAGAGCAATAGCTGCGTTTTCTATTTGTATAATCGGAATGGTTAAAATTCTAACAACTACAAACCCAAAAATTATCGGTGGTTGGTCCCAAAGTCTGTCACAGAGACCTTTAGAAGAATTTAGCGTTAACTCATATGGTATGGTGACCAATTTAAATAATTTTACTACTGGTAGTGGTTGGAGTCCAAAAGAGACCTCAGCTCCACAATATGGTGGTGTTAAAATCCTTTGGACATATGGGGGGGAATATTGCTCTCCAATTTCAAGGCCTGTTTCTGCAGATGAAGTGAGTCAAATAGTTCAAATGACCTTACAGAATGGCTGGGATGGGGTTGACTTCGACGACGAATGTGGTATGAACATTGATAATGTAATTGCCGCAATGCAGGGTCTTAAGAAAAATGGAAAACAGACGAGTTATGGGTTTATTTCCGGTTGGGGATACAACAATCCTGAGAAAAATGATAATGGACAAGAATTTAATGATAAAGTAGCGAAATTGGCTAGATCAAATTTCTGCGACAGAATCATTCACTATTGTTATGGAGATGCCATGTGGTCAGACGTTCACATTGCGGCTAATGTAAGATCGGCATTGAAAAGGACCATCAATAATGGAGTGCCTAAAGAAAAAGTTTTTTTGGCGTTGACTACAGTTGGCTTAAATTTTGAAAATCTTAACTACTTTTTAGACGCTATTTTTGACTTTGACATTGGTGGACTTTTTATTTGGGGATACAACGACCTCGTTCCAGAACAACGCCAGTTAATTCTTGCAAAGCTAGCACAATAATTATATATTTGTAGTTACTCAAATATTTAATGAAATAGCTGTAAAGATTTAGATACTAAAAATTGGTTGAATATATGTGTGTAATCAGACAAACAAGATTTTTTTCAGACATATGATGACCATTAATTTTAATACATATTGTTCTGGTTTCTTTTTTAAGTGATAGAAATGTAGTTTAACTTCTTCACATTTAACATTTCCTTTCTCATTTATATTTAGGGGTGTCGTTTCCGACCCTTGATGAAATTATTCAACGACAAAAGGAATCCCTTGCATTCGAACTAACTCCCCAATAAAATCCAGCACATGGTTATCACTTGTCAAAGCTTAGTAAATACCTTCCATTTCCTAATGATTCCACGAGCGCCTTTTACGATTAAATTATTTTGTATATTTCAGCTAACATACTGCCGCAAGGTGCCTATATGACACCGCACTAAAAAACCCTTGGCACCACGAGATTCTGCGTATTTTTCTACGTAGTTATCACCTCTCAAAGATTAGTAAATACCTTCCATTTCCTAATGATTCCACGAGCGCCTTTTACGATTAAATTATTTTGTATATTTCAGCTAACATACTGCCGCAAGGTGCCTATATGACACCGCACTAAAAACCCCTTGGCACCACGAGATTCTGCGTATTTTTCTACGTAGTTATCACCTCTCAAAGATTAGTAAATACCTTCCATCTCCTAATAATTCCACGAGCGCCTTTTACGATTAAATCATTTTATATATTTCAGCTAAAATATTTCTGGAAGGTGCCTATTTGACACCGCATTAGAAAACCTTTGGCACCACGAGATTCTGCGTATTTTTCTACATAGTTATCATTTCAATTTCTTTAATTTTTAATTATTGATTACTATTCATCTATCAAAAAAGCATGATGGCCGACAACAGCAACAATTAGAAAAGAATGATGGCCGACAACAGCAACAATTAGAAAAAATGATGGCCGACAACAGCAACAATTAGAAAAAATGATGGCCGACAACAGCAACAATTAGAAAAAATGATGGCCGACAACAGCAACAATTAGAAAAAATGATGGCCGNAATAGTATTTTATATTTTTGATGAATTTAGGTTATAAACAAATAAATGATAAGGAGCCATATAAGAAGTCGTTAAAATACGTAGAGGTTTTTAAAAATTAAGATAAAATTACTAATTATTTAGTTGAACTAACTTTACCACAAAGCAATTATGGGAACTGCTGTTTTAAATGAAGTTGACATTACAGCAACTCACCTAGATAAATACAAGAGACTTATTGAAAGCACAAAACACTGGCATAAGTTTATTGTAAGTTTTTCTTTTGTTCGTTATTTTATTAAAAAGTTTTGCTTCGTTTTCAGATAACTAACTCAGCAAGTATAGATAGAAATATCCTACTGGATTCTGTTTTACGCACTGTATTTCCGAATGAGTTACTGCCTCTGCATTTTAAAAAGGAGTATATAAACAGTCATTTTTTAGCAAGAAATTGCAAAAATGCTATAGAAGAGTTATACAATAAAGGACTAGTCATCCCAGATCCAGTTCATGGAGGAATGGTCTGTATTGCTGCGAAAGCATCAAATGTTATGTAGAATACTATTGTTTTAAATTTTAGCTTAATGTGACAATTATTTTGGGTTTTAAAAGGTTGTCTGATTTAGACTTTAATTACTATGAGAATATCACAATGGTGATTCATAAAAGGTATAGTAAGGTTGATGGTACACTAAATTTATCAAGATTTCATGAGGATCATGGTACGTTTATCATAACAATGATGGATCATTTTTGATATTTGGTAAAATTGTTTATAGAGTTAACAGAGTATTTCCCTTTATTCCAACCAAGTATTTTAGAGGGTGTATTAAGGATATGCAAGGGCATTAACATAAAAAATTTAAATTTATCTGAAAATAGAATAAGCCAATTGAAATCCCTTCTATCAATTTGTAAATATATGGATATTAAAAAATTGGATTTGAGTAAAAACATGGTATGTTTACAAATCTTAAAATTGAAATTATTGATGTAAAATTTTCTGTGTCATTCCAGATTAATACATTTGAGGAATTACAAGTATTAAGGAACTTTAGTAGTATAGAAGAAATAATTTTAAAGGATAATCCTTTTTGTGCACAGTACGATGAGTACAGTTACGTGAAAGCAGTATTAACTGTACTACCAAACTTAAAGAAACTGGCAAGCTGTTTTATTTTATTGTCTTGGCACTTTTTAACATTTTTTTAGAATTTCAGGACTTTCTAAGAGTTCAAAAAGATGATTTGTTATCCTTTAAAAAAAATTATTTGTGTTGCCCCGAGGGCCACGATTTTGTTGATCAGTTTTTAGATCATTTTTTTATTTTATATGACAAGCAAAGATCATCTTTGAGAGACATGTATCACTTAGGCGCCACACTTACAATTTCTTGCCATTACAACAAAAATAAAGAAAAATATGAAGATGCAGAGTAAATAAGTATATAATCAGTGGAATAGAAAGTGATTATAATTGTATTGTACAACTCAAAATATTTTAATCGAAATAGTTAAGAATGTCAGTATCATTTCCACAACATTTAGTGAACATAAAATATTTGATATTGAGACCTTTTTAAATTTGCAATTTTTGCATCCCTTTTCCTTTTGTTACAGAAATAACAACGCTTCAAACTTTTATCATTAAAATCGCAAATATGAGTTCAATACTTTGGAATTCTGTAGCAGCTAATCAGATATGCATGTAATATTTATTATTACTTTCTGTTTCACTAGTTGTTCATGATTAGAAAGTTAAATAAGTAACTAGTCGTTAATTAGGTATTTTTTCTAGTTTAGAATGCTACACAAGTTTTGCAAGAAATTTGAAAACCCTTTCAGGCATTACAAATAGTTATGATAATATGTTTGTGGGTTGTGATAATATTATGGCAGTTCTTTGTCAGTTACCTCCCACAAATCACGACCCTTGCTCATTTACCGTTGATTTGGTTTCGTTTAACGTAAGTGTGATTCTATTCCGTTTTGTTTATTTGAAGATTTATTACATTTTTGCAGTACAACTTTGCAATGGTAATGGTAACAGGCATTTTTCAAGAGATCGGTGGACAAATTTTAGGTTTTAATAGAACTTTTGTATTAGTTTCAACAGACGGAGTTCAATATTTTATAATTAATGATAAACTACATATTAATCAAGCAACAGTGAAGCAATATCTTAATGCTTTTGAAGAAGTATCACTTAGTAATGTTAGTGCTGTATCAGACATAACGTCAATGAATATGCAATGGTCCAAAAAGTACATAAGTTTCTTTTAAATATTTCTAATTTTATACTACCAGATATATGCACTTTTAGTTTCTCTAGTTTATTATAAAAACAGTTAGTATATTTTTTTGCATTAAATTAAAAAAAAATTGCTTTTATAGATGTTTAAAGGATTGCAATGGCGATTTAAAAACAGCTCTCATTACGTTTAATGAGCTTTTTCAAATAGATGAGATTCCAAAACAAGCATTTGATAGGTAGGATTAATGTTAGTTTTCTTCTTATTGTATAAGATTTTAAATAAGTTATTAATAATTAACTTCTTTTTATTGTAGGAGTTTATTTTCGATTGATTCCATTGAATTTAATTTCAAAAATAAGTTAGATATTGCGAAAAAACCATTAAAGACTAGCATTAGCATATTCCAATCAATAGACTATACACCCAACGACTTTGTATGCAGTAAGGACCAGAAGTCTAAGGATAAGGAATTCTATCTCATTTCCTCAAATAATCGAAATAAAAAAATACAATTAATAGACGATTTACAAAAGCAAAATGACACTTTTAAATTGGCTAGAAAGAATTTGGATTTTAAAATGAAACAAGTAAACGATGCCAAAAGAGCTGTGTACATTAGCAATAACGAGGATAAGGATATACCAAGACATCAGGGAATTTATTCTCCAAATCCATCTGAAAAGAACACTAATTTAAATGACAAATACATAACACCATTTGAGCAACAGAAAGTAAACTCGCAAAAATTGAATCAGACTGTAGAAGGCTTAAAAATGAAAAACAGGAATGAGTTAGTGGATCATAATTTTGATTTTGAATGTTATAATGAGAGTGGCAATGATAAAGATTTTAACCAGGTAAAAACAAGGAGGTGTCTTTAAAAAAATGCTGTTTGGAAGGGATTATTGATATTATATATTAAATAAAATGTTATTTTTCAGAAAAATGTAAATCCAAGACCTTATGCCAAAAAGTCAGTTCCCAAAAACCAAAATTTCTTACCTAAATATACAAACATTTCCTATTTTAAGAATGTGAACAAATCTATGTTTGTAAAAAGTGATGTTAATAATATAAAAGTTACACAGATAAATCAAAACCTGCAGACACAAAAGAAATTTGCTAGAAATGTGAAAACCCTATCGACACTTGCCAAAGCAGCTTATAGAAAGGTTCAGTAAAGTAACTTGCAGAATTATAAATAGTTTATTCTAACTTTTGTGTTTTTTAGCTGCAGAGAAGATTGGTAGGTACAGATTGGAAAAAAAACTATGCAGTTGACCATTCTAATTCAGTTGAGCGCTATCGCTCTAGGACAACCTTTAGACTAAGTTATCTAGCATATTCTGTATATGTGAATGTAAATAATATGTTTATGTATATATACACAAAGTGTTAATCTTTTTCTCGTTGTAGTTAGTACACAAAACACGAGATAGAGTGGGAAGAATTTTCAACATTAGTTTTAACGACCTGTATCTGATTTATAAAAATTTTATTCGCCAACCTTACGGTAATAGTATACAATTCGAAAATCACGAAAGGATACAATTTTTTGGTGTTGCGAATACATCTGTTTCATCACAAGCTAATGTACGCCTTTTTTCCACTAATAGCGTAAACTCGATTTTGAGCAGAGAAACTAAAATAGTTCCAGTATCATTACCCTCTTGTTTGTATGGTAAGTATGTTACATGGTATTAAAAAGAAAAAAATTAACGTAGTGTAATTTTTTAAGGAAATATTACTGGATCAGTGCAAAATTCTTTTGTCAGAACTAGCAGAAAAAAAGAACGCATAAGGGTGAGTTGTTAAGTAAATTATGTGTCACTGTAGGATTTAAGTTAAGAGTTAATTAGTGTATCAATATTAAGCTCCATCATGTACATGGGTCTTTATTCAACCATCAAAGTCAACCGAATATAAAAAAATATTTATTTTAAGTTAATGTTTATTAAAAACTTTAGCAAGGCCGTAAGCGAAGATCTTTATTTCGTCAGACTGAAAGATTGAAAAAATTGAAAGAAAGTGAGAGCAACTCCAACTATAAAATAATTAATAATGAAGTTTGGGTACAACAAGGACCACTTACTTGTAACAAGTACACGGAACTATATTCCTCATGGAGTTCTAAAGGTATGACTGAATTTTAAACTGATTTTGATTGATTTATAACATCAAATTTTAGAAAAACAAAGCGCAAAATCATCGCAATCGAAGAAGAGCGAAGAGAAGAGAAGAAAGAAGAGCTACCCTGTAAAATATGCGTGAAATACTAACTAAGGCTGGACAGTAATTTATATACCTACTTACATTTGTTAAATAAATATGTAATTGTCACAAAATACTTAAATAAATAGATTATGTAAGCACCTACTTATTTTTTTCTGACTTGCAAATATTTTATACCATAGTACCAACATACATTTTTATCCTTATCCTATATTAAAATTTTGAAAGTATATGATTCCCTTAACAAATCTGCAAAGAGCTTTATGACAAAAATAAAATGGTAAGTATATAAAATTAATTTTTGTTTATTATTTAAGTAACGTGTGATGTATAATATATAAAATAAAAAGATTTTTTAATCTGATTCTCTCTCGCCCCCCACCCCTCACCTACGACGAATGATTTTTGAAAAAATCAATTGTCAAAAAGATATATAACACGCATAAGAAATAAGAACATAGATTTTCACGTATTTGGGCTGATGAGACATGGCCCAAAAGAACGATTAATTCATGCAAATTGAATGAAGGGGTAGTTCCGTTCTATTTATTCACGCATTTTTTAAGAAAATCTAACTATACCTGCATTTTATTTATCTAACCATCGTTATAGTAAATCAGTAGTATTAAAATTGTTAAATCTTGGCCCCCTCCACCCATGCAGCAAGACCATAACGGCAGGCTCTCCCTCTCCCCCAGTTTGCGATACGTACTTTATGGACAGCCACTATACATATAGAAACTGTATTTCAAGCACCACATTTATACGTATATTTTTGATACAAGAGTGATTAGCTATTGTGCATTTTTAATTGCAAAATTGGCTCATTGTGGCTACCAATCAGTATGCATATACAAAAAAAATTGATATGAAATTTTAGTTTGTATAAATACTGTTACACACGTAGGTACACTGGCTTTTACTCATATTTTTAGAGAAAAATAAATGTAGACCTGCTCAACATCATTTTTAATTTGTTTAAAACTTTACAAAATCGTAAGAGCTCGCAGAAACTGTTTAGGTATTTTTAAGGACTTTAATATGCCACAAAGGTATATAAATTTTTAATTTTATTAGCAGGGTAGATGATATTAAAAACGAAACTAAAACTGAATATTAAGCGCAATTATATACCAATTAATGCTTTACATCAAATATGCAGAAATTAGTAAATTAAAATTAGAAATAAAAATATAATAATAAAATCAAAAATGAAGTCATTCAGGAATTTGACTCGAATATACAATGCAGTGGTTGTAAAAGCGAGAGATTATTCACAAGAGAATACTGAATTAATAGAGGTATCTGTTTAATTATACTAAAGCAAAATACTATAAGGATTATAAGATAAAGCTAAAATCCAAAAGCTCAAGCGTTTGCTGTTTGTAGACTGTGAATTTTATGCACAAACGAATGCTTTCAACAAATGTAATATCAAATTAGATCGATTATTTTCGACTAGAGAATTTAAACGTATATGTAGATATTTGCTATCTACACACATCTCTAGTATTTTGCAAATTAACACATGGATGTCCTCATTCGGTTTAAGGGCAATACCTAATCGATCGAACGTAACAAAGCATTTTCAAATGATATATTAATGTGCGGTTTGTCTTTGACAATATAATTAGTTGTATTAATTTTTGTGAACTCGTTCAACCGTTGGATTTTAGTATTGTATTCTCTATTTTCTAAACGTAGCTGAACCACCGGAACTTTAAAAATTTTTATTGCATTTTTTTTATCATATATTAAGCTCAAAATCACAAGGAACACAATTTGTCGTTATGCCGCTGTATGTTGTGAGCAAAGTAAAACTTTTGCCCAATTGTTGGTTACTACGTCGCATTGATGACGAAATACCATTCTCCCACCTCCAATGCAATGTTAAGGGCTCAATTGATCAATGATCTTGTTCTGCCCATCCTAGCTGCGTCGATTGACGACTGCCACCTTAATTTTTTAAGCTGATTCCCATATTTATCGTTTGATACTGTTATTCGTTATCTGATGTAGCAGTCACGTACTATCACTGTTCAATACTTGCAATTAATAGTAAAATTGGACTAAACATGGTCTATTTGGTTTAATTTATATATTTGTTTAAAATAAATGAAGTGCTTAGGATAGCAAATATTTCATTTGTTTTACGTAATTACCTAATCAATTTTGTAGCCAAGAGTGACAAACAAAATTAATTTCTGCCATTAATGTGTTTTAAAATGTAACTGCAAACGCTGTATGCTAAAATGTACAAAGGAGGTAGAGAGATATGTCCGTAGGGCACTCTCTGAAACTGTCAAAAAACTGTTTTGATAATAGACATCAAAACATTTGATATTCAACAGAATTGAATTCTCGTTCAGTTTACTTTGCAGTATAGTTTGGTGGAGGCTTTAATCCTGCTTTTTTTCCACAATAAAACTAAACCACCGGCATCAAGTCCGCAATTCCCGGAGTGAATGTTTTTGTTACGTTCGTTTATACTCGGCGAATATGAATTTGGAAATTGTTTTCCAGTAACCCTGTAATGAAAACAGGAAATATTGTCCCAAATCATTAAAACGGTTAAACAATCCCATCGGCGATGTTATTGCGCCAGCATTGTTATTTAAAACATTGACGAGGTAATAATTATGGTATTAATTCAACTATTAAAATTTAAATGAACGAACTTTATCAACTTTTTATCAACAAATGAAAATGCACTCAATAGGAACTAAATAAAAAAATAATAAAGATAGAACAATTAAGCGTTAATAAAAGCTACTTTTCTAATTACCGAGGTATGATCTGCAAGATGGGTACCTATTTACAGCGCTTTGACTTCAATGAGGAATATTTATTGATCACATTCTATTTATTGATTACATTTATGGCTGTTGCAGTATATGCTTTTAAGAAATTAAGTGTATAATAAGTAGAGAGTATTATCACCTAGCAAGTAGGAGTTAGAGACATTTTTAAATAAAATGGAAGCGGTATTAACAAAATAGTATTGTATGAAAATAAATAAAAGTAAAACAAAAATACTGGAATACATTGGAAGAAAAAGTAGTGAAAGAGCAAATATAAAGATAGGAGACGAAAAATTAGAAGAAGTGGCTGATTTTAGGCATCTAGGAAGTCAGATAAGTCAGGACGGAAGAAGTAGTAGGGATATAAGGCAGAGGATAGTGCAGGGTCGTGTAGCCTTCAATAAAAAGAAGTCACTTCTATACTTACGAAGGGTTAATTTAGAAATTCGAAAAAGTTTGTTGAAGGTGTATGTTTGAAGTGCGGCGCTGTACGGGTGCGAAACATGGACAGTGGGCGCGGCGGAAAAGAAAAGGTTAAAAGCCTTCGGTATGTGGTATTACAGATGAATGATGTGGATATCGTGGATAGAGAAGGTTAGAAATGAAGAGGTATTAGAAAGAATAAGAGAACAGAGGACTCTATGGAAGTCAATAGGAAATGTTAGAGACATATTAGAGGCAGAAACGGGAGTTACTGTTCGCAAATAGTTAAGGATGTTCTAGTTTTAAGGAAATGCGAAGATTGAAGGTGCGTGTTCAACAGTCTTAGGACTGACGACTTTATGAAGTAGACACAAGCGCATTTTGTGACCCATGAAATTATAAAGTACCTCTAGCAATAGTTGATGAATTAATAAATAATTTACGTTAAACAACAACTGTTTTATGAATAAATACGATTCAACTTAATTAGTTGCTACAGCGCGAATTAGCGAAGTAGTTTTAGAGTGTTCACTTCAACACAAATTTCCTTTTATTATGACTGGTCTCGAAAACTGTAATGGAAGTTAAATGTTTTCATTTTTAACGCCTGTCTAGAAATATTTCATTCTATTGTAATGAAACGTAACTTCCTCTCTTCGATTTTGCACCGCGATGCACCTAATACCGTTGGTTTTATCTGGGATTAGTTGTCTGTAATAAGTAGCAGAAAAGTTTCGATATTCTGTATTCTCCCGTTTCTTTGTTTCTGCAAAAAAACAGACAATACAAAACATGGAATCTTTTGAAAAGGGGGATAATCTCAAGAGTTAATCTTAATCATGAAATTGTATTACAACTTCCTTAAATTATTTGACTATTACCTTTTATTATTTAATACATAATTATAATCCGAATTTCCTCTGGCTATTGATTAATATTTCTGGAAAAGCCATAAATAAAAGCTCTCAATCACTTAGGAATACAATATTTTGAAATATGTATCGATTTCATAATTTACTGGCGGAGAGTTTAATTGAATTTCCATGTATATAATACATGTACATACTTTTTCGAATAAATATGATATTCTGTTTAGTAGGCACCTAACGGTATGTTTTGACAGGTTATAAGCAGGTAATCCAATTGTACATCAATCGATCTTTCATATTAGATGAAAAGAAAAGGCGGAGTACCAGAAGGGAAACACAGCTGCGTTATTGGAGTTGTTGCTTTTAAAAAGTTTCCATTGGGGTTTGAAAAAGCCTATGCAAAGCACTCAGTCTACATACAAATTAATTTAAGGTGAAAGTTGGGAATATTAACGCGTATGCCGAAACTTTTCTTTCAAAATTTTCGCTGAAATGGGCGTATATTTAATATTTCTCGGGATTTTATAGCTTGAAAAATTTTGTGCGCCAAAGACGTCAACATAAAACAATTGTCTCTATTACTTTCATGTTTCCACTTTCCCTTTAAATTGAGTTTTGTTTTTTTGGAGTGGTATTATGTCTATTAACTAAATGAAGGCACGATAAAATACGTCGAATTTATTTATCGGCATTTCTTTTTTGTCGTATGAGCTAAAATGCTCATGTTTTTTCAGTTATGTCTATCCGAAAACTAACTGAACACTCTAAATCTTTTGAACAAACGTAATATCTCTCAATGGGTTTAAATTGCATTTATTGGACTTATATTCCTTTAGTATTTGTATAAGATGATAGCTAAAGGTATTTGTACAAATTTTCCTGTATCACGTCGTATTTTCAAAAGATGATTCCGTCCTGTTGTTCTCAATTTGCCTGTAAATGCTGTGTATGTGATCGGCACAAATCAAATTAATAAGGAACATCAAGTTGGAAATATCGATTTACGAATGGTAGTCTCAAAAAATTACTGACCAATGCAATGCAATGTGTATCATCGATCTTTTAAAATTTCAGCAGTGTGAGAATAAATGTTAACCGTGTGAGTGCTTTAAAGCGAGATGATACAGTGAATCTATAGCTTGAAAGAAGATGTATTTAGGTATGGGTTTGCTCGTATTTTCGAGGAAATCAGAACACAGCTCACTCGTTCGATAAGAGAGGAAACAAATGAATAATGGATCGTGCTCGAGTTTCCAGCGAGATTAAAAAAATACGATCCCATCATGTACAAACGTCGCAAAAGGAACAATTAAATGTTCTTCTATAGCATTACAATTATGCATTTTTAAGGAAAACGCATCTGTTGTTGCTAAACACTGATTTAATTATCTGCATACATATGTGCTTTTGCATTAATATTAAAAAATCGTAGATAATAATCGCCGACAGTCTCTTGCTTCCGAAAAAAAAAAGTAGCAATTATCCAGAATTATCTGGGAAAACTAATAGTTCTATTAGAGTTCCCCCGTCAAAGGACTCAGAAACTTATTTAAAAAAATATCTTTTAGTTCTGCTTATTAACCTCATTGTAACGTTTTGTGGAGTTCAATTTACTAGCACTTTTCTTAATCTAGACATAAAAAGGATTCGCCTTCCTTTTTATTAATTCTGTCCTTTATTAAGGCAAGTAAACGTTAAAACATTGCTTTATGAAAATAAAGACTTTCGAAATTCCTTCCTGTTTATTCTAGCTAATATCTATAAGATGCTAATAAAGAAGAAAACATTAAAGAGATAAGGAAGTGTGACTCTACCAAGGTGGAGAAGAAGATCAAAAAGACTTGTACATTGAAAAATAAGACAAACTTTTCCTTAAACAATTGTTTTCAAATTCATTTCTTTAAACCAAAAATCGAATGAATGCACTACTCTAGAATATTTGTTTTAAAGAAAAAATGAATGGAAAAATTTTGTTCGACTATTTGAGTGGCCATAAATAAAGCTCGCATCGCTAGATTGTTAGAGGTTATTTTTTTACTGACTGGGAATTTCTGCTAATGGGAACCGCCTACCATGAAAAATGGTTGCAGTGGGGTGCGTAAATCTATCCATATAGGATGAGCCCGAGGGCTTTATGAATATGTAAGTGAAAGCGCGCCGGATTAAAAATTAATTTCATTTTTCTTGCGTTCATTTTCTCTCGCATTTGTCAAAAAGCCTGTTTATAGGGAAGTGGAAAGGACGACTGCTTTAATATAAAATATTGTACTATTCAAAAATGGAAACGAATTTATTCCCTTTTCATGTCATATTACCGAGACAAATTACTGGAAAATGGTATTTTATTAATCGACATTTTTGATCCTTTATCGACCTAAGAAGGAAAATTTGCTATGGTATAAAACCGAAAAGTGTAACGTCACACGTCACAGCGTCGCGCGTCACGTGCCACGTGTGGCCCCTAGTGGATATGTTCAAAAGGAGTCTTTTTAATAGGTTTGAGAAGCTAACCTGTTAGTAGTAACCAATACTCCAAAAATTCCACAAATTCGACAAATTGCTAGCAGATCGCGTCTACGGTGTACTGTATATGTATTGCATATGCGTTTGTGTTTGTTTTTATTTGTAATTCCTTTCTACAGTTTTGTGTGGTGTAAGGGTAAAAGTTTTTAACAAAACCAAACCAGTATTCCGCATTCGTCCGCTCGAAATAAAGTTGTATTTTTCTGGTGTTTAGTAATTAGTTAATGCAATAGTTTAAGCCATTTTGTTTAATACTACTATAAAATACTAACTGAAAAAGTTTAACTTCTTAGGCGTGTACACTAATACATCATCGCCCCTTTTTAATATAATTATCTATCATTTCATCCCTTACTGTAGATTGTGTACAATCAATGCCAAAACAGGGACAAAAAAGAGTTTATTTTGTAAAAGAACAGTACCGAAGGCAACGTTTCGCCCTTAGGTGACACTTTCTCAAGGGTTATAATATCATCGAAATTAAAATAGTAACTGCTGCGCACCAAATTTGGATGAGCTGCCTTAGTCATTTCATGATTAATTATGCAATTATCACTGAGTAGTTATGCTGAACTTAATTCCAAATTTTAAAAAATATCGACTTATAAGATACGCTTTTTCAGAATTTTATTTCCTAACAGAAGTTTTCACGAATACAGTTTATCCATTTATTTTACATTCCTTAAGTTTTTGAGTCAGTGGATATCTAACAGTTAAAAGACAGTTATTTCCAAATGTAGTAATTAAAATTATTTTGCTTACACATCTCACTAACGGTATTTGCGCACGTTGTAGGCATTTCTTTTTATTTTCTTTCCGTAAAATGCATCGAGGCACTTTTCAAACTCGTCGCCTGCAATTTCCTGCAGCGGACATATTCTAATAAATGCCCACTAGGCTAAGACGTTCGAATTTTCTTAACGCTTCTCCTATATTGTTTGCAGTTGGAGGAATGTTTCAGAATTTTTCAGTTATTAAAAATTCCAAGACAAGCGCATTCCATTAAAATAGCCACTTGTTAGTCTCATTCCTACGGAACGACGATGTTTGCGAAACAAACAAAACATTTCTAGCGCGAAATTTCACTTAAATGCACTTAAAATATTTCCGCTAAAGTACTTGCTTCCGTATCTACGAGGGTGGATTGATAAGTTTCCGGCCTAACCAAGAGATGACGCCACTAGGCCTACCTTGAGGTGACATTCTATAGTACCATCCTTGGATAGCTTGTAGCTATAGTTTCAGCCCGATCTCCTTGCTAGTGTAGGTTTGACAGCACG
>NW_020439142.1:13222-33990 GCF_000699045.2 Agrilus planipennis | reverse complement strand
GGAAATGGTTTTCTATAATATAAAAATGAATCGCAAAATGTGTTGGTAAGCGCATAACTCAACAACGCCTGGACCAATTTGGCCAAATCTTTTTTTAAAATGTTCGTTGAAGTTCAAGGATGGTTTTTACAGCGAGAAAAATTAGAATTATTGCTGGAAAAACCCTAAAAATAGCCCTTTTCTTTTTCCCATACAAATGATTACTAATCAAGATGATGTAGTCAACTATCCACCGGAATTTTTAAACTCGCTGGATTTGCCAGGATTGCCACCTCACAATCTTCAATTAAAGGTTGGATCGGTGGTTATAATGTTGCGAAATATCAACCAACCGCGTCTTTGCAACGGTACACGGTTAGCGATAAAAAAATTACTAAACAATGTGATAGAAGCAACTATACTCAAAGGAAAGTATAAAGGAGAAGATGTTCTCATACCGCGCATCCCAATGATTCCGACTGATGTGCCATTTGAGTTTAAACGACTACAGTTTCCAGTGCGGCTTGCTTTTGCTATGACTATAAACAAGTCCCAGGGGCAATCATTAAGTGTTTGTGGTATTAATCTAGAAAACCCATGTTTCTCACATGGTCAATTGTATGTTGCCTGTTCCCGTGTTGGAAAACCAACAGATTTGTTTATCTATGCGCCAGGTAATCAAACAAAAAACATCGTATACCACAAAGCACTACAATAATAATAATAATAATAATCTCTCGCTGGATGGCTGGATCAAGGGCCAGATACAGAAGGCGGTAATCCTGGACACGGCGCGCATTGTCAGGAGGTTCCTCTCTCTGCGGCCCTAACCGCCGGTAGCTTGGGCCCTGCCCCGTTGCTGGCGGCACCCTAGGTTAGGTTTTTTATACTGTGTTTATATTTTGTACTGTATTTTTTATTTTACTTTTTATATGCATTTTATAAAAAACCTAGCCTAAGATCTAAAGTAAATAAAGGAGATAATAATGAACATTCAATGTCATCATATGTCATTTCATTTTAGCAGCGATAATTATTCTGTTTAAATAAGTTTAAAATCCCCGGTCGAAGACGGGGCGAGCAGCTAGTAGTTAATAAAATATGTATTTCTAATGTTACCGTGACCTGCTACAAACAATTGCTTTCGATTAAAAATTAAACATATTATTATACATACCTACTATAAAA
The DNA here is from genome assembly GCF_000699045.2 of Agrilus planipennis. Lineage (NCBI taxonomy): Eukaryota > Metazoa > Arthropoda > Insecta > Coleoptera > Buprestidae > Agrilus > Agrilus planipennis. The sequence continues at coordinate 32,823 of NW_020439142.1, read as the reverse complement.
TTACTTATCGTTAATCCAAATTTATGGTATTATCCCTGGCTATTGTAAAATAATAAGTAAAACAAGACAAATGTCCAGCATGTAACTAGCAATTATAAAACTAATTAGCTGGATACAATAACGTCGAACAAATTGATATAGGTACGATCGTGTTTTGCCGCTGAATTCAAGGGTCGAAAACAAAGGAATCTGTATTCGATTAGGCTGATGAAAGGAAAATAATCCTTTTTTGTAAAGCTTGTTAATCTGGACTTTCGGAGTACAAAAAGAGCCGGCCCCCTTTATGAGAAAATAAATAGCTTCGCTGAAAATTCGACACCCCAAGTTGCCGACTATTTTTCCATTTATTTGCGAGAAATCACCGCCATCCCTTCCTTTATCTGAAGGACCATTCTTTTCTGATTAAACCGGAACTCTGACAAAACAACTGTAACAGAGTTAGTAATTGGATATAACTCCAAACAAAAATATAACGTTTAGTACAAAAGGATAACCAAGTATTTACACAGAAATGAAGCTTTTTTTAAATGTCGGAAGTCATTATTCGCACATGCACAGTGGTTTTTCTAACTGCAATTTTTCATTCTAACTAATATTATAAACGCGGATCTGAGTTTGTTTGTTTGCTACAATTTCACACTTTAACCACTCAAACGATCATCTTGAAATCTTGTACACCTACTATCAGAGGTAGAGAAAAGGACATAGGATACTTTTTATCCAGAAAAAAAAACACTGTTCCTGAAGGATGGAATAATTAGTTTTATGTAGCCGTCGATAATCTTTCACCTATCATACATTTTTTACAGACATTGTTAGGGGTACCTTTTATCCAAAAAAAAAGGATATTTCCCTAGTAGTAGCAGTAGTAGTAGTAGTAATCTAACTACATCGCTAACAAGATTTTCAAAACCGTTGTTGAATAAATAGTAGAAACAACTTTATATTCGTCTGTAGTTTCCTTAAGGAAACATTGAAAGTTTCGAGGAAGAGCGAGTAATTCGTATTTTTTTAGGATAAGCATGTTCTTACTTAAACTATTACTTTTGTATCCTAAAACAGTTTGCTTAGCGAAGCTCTTGGGTTTCTAATGCAACATGGCAAGTCATTGTTGCTTCAAAGTTGATCTCTGGTGCAGGCGAGTAGTTTCTTTCAAATCTCTGAGGCGTAGACTGCCATCCATGAATAAAAGATTCTTTGTTTTAAAGTGGCCGCTTCAAAAACACTTGGCGTTCAGTTAGTTAGGGGTTTATAAAAGAACCTTCCGAATCCGGGGCGGATTTTGAAATTATTACGGCAGCATTGATCAAAGCTTATTTCACTTTTATTACCTATCTTCTGCATACCATCCGTAATTCTTAAGAGCTATTTCAATTTCATTACAGTTAGAAAAAGTAGTACGAACTGTTACAGAAAGTACACATTTTTAATAATAAAATAGGTTACGATACATTAACTTGCGCTCAATAATTTTATCGGCTTAAGTAAAGTCAACGTGAACGTATGTCATCAGAATCTATTGTTTATAATACAATCCTTTAATAAGAAAAAAACAGCAGATTATGTGTTACTGTCTGTGATTATATCTCTCAGAACACTAACTTTACAACTAACAACACGTATAATATGTAATAATAATTGTTCCTTGGAAGTCCTTTAGGAAGAATGCAACTTTAACAGACTATATCTCAAAAAGATCAGATCAATGACTTGATGCCAATTAAAACTTTCGATCTACACATCGAGAACTACCAGAATCTAAAGTTTCAAAGAATGTTACCGAGGGTCATCTTCCGTAAGGATTGGGCGGGATCCTTTTTAATAATTTGGTTTGTTGCTTATTTTTAGTAAGTGCTACCTTGAAAAATGCTTTTAAGTCAGTGAATAGTATATTAATTGTGGTATACTTGTGTTGGTAGTTGGGCAGTCGTTTTATCTAAGAGGAAATTGCCTGGTGTAGTAAAAAATTAACTGCTTGCAATTTCGCCCTAGAAACGAAGGCATGTCGTTGGTTAAACTGTAATTTAAAACTGTTTTAAACTGCAGTATCCCGAGAGATGCCACGAGAGGGTAGTTTTGCGAGATCAGTTGTATGGGGCAAGGAACTTCAGAAACTATTTAAGTGTATTTTATGTTGTTGTGTCGTGTAGATAATTCAAAGTTGGAGTTCAATAAAGGTCCTCCCTTAGTATATAGTAATTACAAATAGTTAATCGTAAAACACAACATACTAATAAATATAGCAATTATTGCATACTAATGTTTCAAGCGGCAGCTAAATACACTAGAGTCCTTTAAATTTTCACCTACCTTTTTTAATATTTTCGCAATGGAAATAGAAATAGTTTCAATTTGATATGTATAACTTGCCAAATTTTTGTGCCATTACGGCAAATAATTCAAAATGTTAGTCGAGTGTGAATTCTATTACGGCTTTTTAAATGTATATCATTAAAATTGTTGTTATACTTTTCCTTATAACATTTAAGCACAATTCAACAGTAAAATATTTTACAAGATGTGATGTGACAAATGAAGTAAATGTAAATCTTACCTTAATTTGTGGTGATTTTTCTCCTGGATTAGCTGAATGAGAGGGAAAGAGATGGCGCGTAAGTCTTAAGGTTTATTGAAACATGAAGTCACGATTGTTTTTCCATATTTTCGCACTAATTATCATTATCTTGCCTAAATTAATCTATCTATTCTACCCCCGTTCAGCTTCACTATCCCAGACAAAAAAAACGACCCCTATTCCTTTTTTTTTAAAATTTACATCCTATACTCTCATTCCCTGTCCTACATTTTGTCAGTAAGCTAATTTCTCCTTCCTCCTTCTAAATACCTTGGCACCTAATCCTTTTGTCAGTCTCTCCAGAAAATCTCCCTCAGCCCCACCATTTTTTTTTTACTCCTCTACTTTTCCTAGATCCTCTCCCATTATCATTTCCCAACATTTGTTTCTCATCAATTCCCCTATATTAATCCTTTTCCTAAATCACTCCTTCACTTAATCCAGATTTATTAATAATTTCATTAAAACTCTTTTATCACTGTATCATATTTACTTTTCGTCCCTATATCCTTCCCTCATATTTCCTTCCTGACATCCCTTTCTTCCAGCCTCCCCAACCATATTTTACTATCCTTTTTATCTCTTTTTCTTACATCTTCCCTTCTTATTGCATAATCTGACGTAATTTTCTTTAATATATTTTTACCAATTTGTAAACCTCTATCTGCCTTTTTTCCTCCAATCCCCATATTCCACTCCGTAAAACACAATATTCACATTATATCAATAACTAAAAGAGTAATTATTATAAATTTACAACAAAGATCAATAATCTCAACGCGAATGAGCTTTATTCCTGTGAAACACACACAAACAAGTTGATAATATACGTAGATGTTTGTTTAAGCGCGACAGAGACCTGTGCAGGAATTTGCGATGGCTAATGCACGAAGCACCGATGACGCGTTGCTTACGTAAGCAAGGGTTAATAGCAGTTTCTTTGCAATCTGATCAGCCAAAATTCAATCTAAGTAAAGAAATAAGGAAAAATTGAAGTTTGTTTACGAGATTAGTCAAACTGCGAAGCATATATCGCTAATCTTAGAAGATATCGTATGTATTACGTCACGACAGCTTCGTGCAGTGCCATCGCAATTTTATGCCAGACCGCAAAGAATTGCCCGCGTCCATTCGCAGTTGGTTATCGAGTTTACATGAATGCAGATTTGCTTTATTTTATTTCAGTTAATTCGTAGAGTTCGTTTATTTCTAAATTACGGTAAATAATATTTGACTTTTGCTTTCTCGTTAACCGGAAGTGTTGTGCCGATGTGTACTTTAGGAAGTAATTACAAAACGGAAATATCTACAAGTAAAGGTAAGATTTAATTTTTGTTCACTCACATTGTGTATCATATGCAAGATATAATGGTACAAATACACTAATAAAAATAACACAGGGTGTGAAATTTGCTTCTTTAAGTAGTACACAAGCAGTTACTATCCATATAATTTTATTATAACAAATTGGACTTTAAATTATGTTAAACATACATTTTGTTACTATACTGCAATATTTATATATTGTCCAAATCCTGTACTTTATTATTTCTACATTTCTACAGAAATTGTTTTTTTACCATAGGGCCGTCTATCCAATACGTCACTCAGAATTGTACCTTTTCGGACCCCTCCCTTTGCCTTCGTCAAACTAAGTCATATTTTCGGCGATCCCTCCCCTAATAAATATTACGTCACAAAAGCTAGCCTCCCCATAAAAACGACTCATTATAATTAAAAATAGCAGTATGAATGACTTTCTATCATAATGAAAATTTTTAAGTTAAAATAAAATTGAACTGATGTGATTGTCACACTTCCTTAGACCCCCTCCCCCTTGTCATATCTTTTTACGTTAAGTAATACTCCCTTCTTTCCCTTATTTATGATCGGCCCATACTTCCGCCTCGAAAATACGACGTTATTCCCTAATTTTAGAAACGAAAGAGCAATATTCCTTCTTGGGTAAGAAATCGCATTTACCCCTTATTAGAAAACGATACCATCATCCCCCGCGTAGTTTAGTGGGAATGAAACACATTGGCTTAAATTTTAATTTAGTTTCAATGTTAGACTTATTGACCATTACTGTTCGTTAGGGATGTGGATTGTTCTAGTTTTAGGGAAACGCGAAGATTAGCTCAGGATAGGAATAAGTGAAGATGCGTGTCCAGCTAGTCTTAGTACTAACGACCTTATGATGATGATGACGACGGAAGGTAACTTAGAATATTACATTACATTGGTCCCAATTCTCAACTTCATCCACTTTTCATATTATGTTGAATTTACCTTTAAACATTTCGGTTTTCTTCATTTGGAGCTATTAAATAGAACTCTGGGAAGTTCGCAGAAAGCCGTGTTAAAATTTCTATGGAATCTGGTTAAAATTTTGGCCCCCAACAGTTAACTATGTACATGAATTAACAGCAGAGGACACGTTAGACTTTCTGATTGATATGCAGGTCTTTAACAGAAATGCATTTACCGTAGTAGGTACGTTATGAAGCGTCTCATAATTGAAAACGTTATCGGACTTACCATAAACAGGGTTCAGCACTCTCGTCCAACGACTGCTTCTACTAGCAGTTCATTAATTAATAGTGACATCAAAGGCGTTCCAGCAACAATAAGTAGGAAGCGGTTTAGCAATCTAGCAGCGCTGGATAGCGCTACCACAACTACGCGTACCTATCAGGTAATTCCAATGAAGGACATGATTTAATAACGATCGAATATCGAACACTTTACACTCCCCAACAACGCGAAATTGGGTTAAACTTTTTGTTGTAAATCATTGACGCCAGTAAATTTGATGTCACCGTGATATTCTGCAGGTACAAGCTTCCCATCAAATTTACACGAACAAGAATCAAATCAAAGATTACCCTATACAAAAATTTTCAGTCTCTCTCCAGTCTCTCACAGTCTTTCACAGTCTCTCAGTTATTGCCTAGGTGTTTTTATGGATCTCTCACAGTCTCTGTATGAGAGACTCGAACGATAANAAATATGTTTTTAAAAACAAAAAATAAAATACTTTGTTTTTATGCTGAGTACTTTTTCTTTTGAACCTTTTAGTCGAGAAATACTTTATGTAAAGCCTGAAAAGGTGGCAACCCTAGTGTCTGCTGATATATGTGTATATTTAGTAAGCTGTAATTGATTTTTAAAAATTACAAATATTGTAGCTGTGGGCTCTTCAATCCTTTATCATTAATTTATAGTAGTGTTACAATTTGGTACAGCTTTTGGCTTTAAGTAGACAAAGGGTTGACTTTGGCATGCAGAGGGATATTAAAACTTTTCCAGTATAAAATGCGAAAACAAGAAGGTATCAATTATACCGTTTGATGTTATTATAAATATTAATAAATTATATTTCCCAACATTTAACATTATTTTTGCATTTAGCCTACATGACCGAAATATTAAGCGGTATATAATGGAAATAAATTTCTTGCGTATTCGTCTGCCTCTCTTCATTTCAAGCCATTAATTTTTTCGTATAAAAGAATTGGAGTTCGGGTCACATTCCGCTTATATAACAACAAAGTGAATACAACTGCTCTGCATATATAATTCTCATAATATGCAGCTAAATAGATCATGAAGAAGAGAATGTTGATGTTTATTTTGAAATATAAGCACTTTCATATCATAATGAAAAGCGATTTTATAATTTAGAATCGCTAGTCAACAATTTAGCTATAGTTAATTAATAATTTAATAATGTAATAATAACAATCTTAGTCTACCTTATTAAAGGATTGAGGAAAGTAGAAATGGCAGGGTTTATCACAGGGTGAGTGAAGACGGTAAGCCGTCTCACCACCCTGCATCTGGTGATATTGAATTCGACTCTCGACTTGATTGCTCTTCTTCTTCATTATAATTATTTATTCCGCTATCTAAACGGCTGCTAATTGACCTACTAACACAATGAATTTATGGATGCAATGTAACAATACTTTCGCTTAAAATACGTAAAATGCGTTCCACATATTACATATTAAAGCAATTTTTTCTTCAAAGAATAAAGTATTTAGGTAGTACTTTTATTGTTTTCGGATTATTAAACCTACAAATGAATAGTAGCCTTTCCGTTGTCATCATAATCTCCCTACAGAAGATTACAAAAAAGCTTAAAGGGAATCTAATTTCAGCTTAAGTCGAAATGTCGTTAAAGCCACAAAAAGTTCTTTGTAAAAAGCGAGGGTTGAGGATTACAAAACCGCCACGATAGTGAGCGAATACAGCAACGAAAAAGAAGTTTTCCACTAGAGTGGTTCACACAAAAATAGCGCATGCAATATCAAATTTTACGACTCCTCTAAATGTCTGCAACATGTTACTTTGTTTTAATATTTAGCCACAATACGTGGAGGTTCCATGTAGAAGCAGATATTGCACCATTTCTAGCGTTATTAAAAAAAATGACATCGCATTTGTAAGTTAAAAGCTGCAGTTGCGGAACCAGTGAAAATAAATACTCATTGAGAAATTCCCAAGTCGAAACTCCAAATAAAACTGTATATGTTTTCTAGAAAATTTCTCCACCTTCCCGTGGTTTCTAAACGTTTGAAAGCGCATATAATGTTAACAAAAAGACGAAATTGAAAACTTGTTACAAAAGTTTCATTGTTTGCGACCTTCTGTAAAATTATCAAATAATGTATATACAAACAGGTAACAGTAACTGTTATTATCCACCACTGTGTGTTAAATAATATTATTGTAGGTTAACAATAAAAATTGTGTAAGTTTTTTTACAATTTAATCATAGAGTTACAAGAATTAAAAGCTTCGTCTATTCATTTCATAGGGTTGAGTACCCTTATCCTTTTGAAAGCATATTTAGTTAAATTATTATCAAATTTTCTCTGTTACACTACATTGAAATGCTTTTAATGTCTCGAAATCACGCAGTTCTCACAAGATTGCATATGTTAATTTATTTTCTTCACTATCTCTTAAACTGTTCTCCTAATCACTTTTAAATGCAAAGGTCTTGTTGCTCTGTTATTTTCCGTGGTATTAACCCTCTTGGGCGTAATGTTGATTTAAATTTTTACTAAATAAATATCTTTCGGTGATCTACTAGACGTAGGTAAAGGATAAGACAGAATATTTAATTAAAATTGAGAATTTTAATCAGTGACTTGTTTACAACCTCGTACATTCTCTGACCCGAGTAAAGAAACACAGTATCCAAAACCAGTTCGCAGTTTGGTTGCCGCATGTTTTCCGTAAATAGCGTCATGGCTCGTCGGGATTCTGAATACTTTTTAACAGGATAATCGTATTTCCTGTACTAGCAGCGAAATCCTATTACGAACCCGCTAATTAAAAAATAAGACCCGGGACCGAAGCTTGAACGCTCATTTTTCTATTTTCACATTAAAAGACTTTGTAACGCCATCAACAGTTTTCCCGTCTAGCCTCCAACCTTTATTACGTTTAATTAGCAGATCATCCTTTCCGATGAGAAGCAAAGCGGCCCCTTTTCCGGGCTAACCAGCCATAAACTAATTTTTCTCATTTAAAACCTTAATAAAATATTGACTACTCAAAATTTACGAAGCTTTTCATGTCTATTATATCTACAATTTCTCTTGAATACTTGTTGACGATGGGCTTCGACATTTTTATGTTTTCCGAACGATCGAATTATTTTGGTAATTGTAAAAATTTCTTCTTCAAGTGGAATTTTCCGGCTTTAGAAACTTTCTCTTGCCTTTCTATACAGAAATTCGTTAGGTAACTTAACTCGGAACTTTCCTTCGTTATATTTATGCGTCGCTTTTATTTCTTCATTTAATTTTGAAGATACCAACAACCAAGTTAATGACGTAGTTATACTCTTACCCTGTTAGTTGTTTCTAACTCACCAAATAGAATAAATTAGGAAACATTATCTGCAGAGAATGTTAATAAATTTATTGCTTTAGGGGCTGAATTGTAGAGAGATTTTTGATATTACAAAAGGCGCAGGAATAGCACGTTTAGTAACAGCTTGATTCAAATAAACGAATTACGTAAATGTACAAAAATAGTATAAAAAATGAAAATCCAATTATGATTGGATACGCATTTAATTAAGGATGTTTGGGAGATACAATCGGAGACAAGAGTACATAAAATTAGAAATTCGTGATTAATTAGGTTTTGAAGCATATCATGAGGTAAATAAATACCATCTATACAAAAAACAAAGTATACGGTTCGAGAGAAAATTTGGAATTTGACCAAAAACTTTGAATAAAATAAGAAATAACGAATAATATGGAAAATTTTTAACTGACTTTTGGCAGTGAATATGCCTTGATTTCAACTTCGAAACAAAAAAATATTTAGTTTCAATCTTTATTAATAATGAGCGTAAAACTTTTTAATATGTTTAAATAATAATTAAAACTTTAAAATTGCATTTATTTCAGACAATTATAAATATTATCATTATATTATCAAGTAAAAACGAGATTTTCAGCTAATTTTTCATTTTTTCCTCGATAACCATTTAGTGAATTTGAATAACCTTACGCTAAAGTGATTCTCCAGAGTTCAAGTTACTTATTATAAAAGTTTGAAATTTCTGGTAGTTTTTTTTCTGTTAATAAAAATAAATTTAATCTGTTCGATTAGCGAATCTCCATAAAATGACGTGTAAAATAACAATTTTAATAACTTTTTAACGGTTCAGTGAATTGATTTGTAATTATTACAGGAGTTTTAAAATTGAATGAGGAACGTTCTTCCAAATTTTTAATTGTCTCGTAGCATTTTGACATACCTCCCAAACATCCTTAAGAAAGTATCTGTCCAAATTATTCTAGTGTGAAAGTGAGTAGTATTACAACACAAAAAGGAATCTTTACAGTTCAGTTATAGCAAAAATTTCTCTGAAGGATATGATTTATCTATTTTAGATAGCAAGCGGAAGAAATTGATATGGTAGATCGCGTTAATAAAAAATCGATCATTCAAAAGAGGAAAAAATAAAATAAAATAGCGAAGACGAGCTTGTGACACGGTCTACTTAAAAGCCAAGAGAATAATGGACCGTGGAACATTTGCAGCCAACTGGTAAACCGATTACTCGCATCAGTTGCGGCTCCTCTTAACGCACTTGGCGGTACTGTGTAGTAGCTCTTAACGGTCAGTTTGCGGCCGCATCCAGAAAATACAGAGCAAAGCTTTTATACGCGGTACATAAAATATCACCTCTCGCTTCTGTAGTCGCTTCTCATGCATACATATATATTGTATATAGATATATAGTACCTCGGTATATAGCGCAAGCATTTCATAAACTTTTCTCATACGTCCACATTAAACGAAAATAATTTTGTTGAAAAAATCTTCCATTATGGAAGAAACTTCATAATAGTATACAGAATATAAAGTTCCCAAGCTTCCCATTGATGTGGGATATGCTTTTACAAGCATGTTTAAAAATAAGGTAAAATGTTATTACCAGTTTCAAGGAATATCCTACTGGCTCATCTCTGAAATGGAAACACAGAATAAATGGGCGATTTCAAAGTCAAAAAGCTCACTGGTTTCTAGATGATATCTCGCATTAAATGGTACCAAATCGATTGGAAAACAATGCCCCTTTTAATGTGTAATTGATAATTACTATAATGAAAATAATGTTGATATTAAAACTGATTTTTTTTGACATTTGGTTCGATTATTTACCTTTTGTCAAGTGATTTACTGATATGATGTCCTATAATTGGCTGACTGACGTTCAGCTTCTTTTTCATCAAAGAGAGAATTGTTTTGTTTGCGCTGTTTAGCATCATTCGATGTGAGCTTTGATTAGGAACCCATTTGGCATTGAAATCGCCCATTAATTCCTTCACAATCCGCATGTAAAATGCTGCATTTTAGACAGTTCTCTTTCAACTGTCGACAATTATATTAATATTACTTCTTACTTTCAAACTATCAACAGCGCAGAAGATGACTCTGAAGATAATTTGTAGTTTATAAAATGACGAAAAGGACTGTAGGAAAAATATTAACATAAACTTTAAACATCGTACAAAAGTTACAATTACATTTGATCCTTTTATTATTGTCTAAATAATAAGAAGGTCTTGAAGGACGACAAAAAAATAATAAACAAACGAAGTTGAGTAATTACAAGCGAGGAAAAATTCCGGCCAAGTAGTTCATTCATAGCGCAATTAAAATGTTTATAAATGATTCCCTTCTTGTGTACAAGAATGCTTGAAATTAGTTTCGCCTGCAGCGGTATTAAAACTCGCTATCTCAGTTGAAAAATTACAATCTGTTTGAAATGCAAAGCTATAATACCTTTTGTTCTCCGCTAGGCGAGTTGCATGGAAATAACGTAATGAACGATCACGGCGCTATAGTGACGGAAGCGTCAGGACGGACGCAGCAATAAGCGGATATAAAAATTTTTGTGTGTTTATAACGTTTATTAGCAATAAAACTGACATGAATTGAATTAGGTAATTTATTTCGAAGGCTACGCTACAATAATTGTAGTTACGATTAAATCCTTAAAATTCAGTTTCTTTTTTGTTGTGAAGAATTTAAACGTTTTGAGAATCAGAAATTCTCCTGAAAATTTTTTCTGTCTCAATGTAGATACACAAAAGGTTTTGATGCTATATTTATGAAACGTCAAACAAAAGTCGTTCAACGGTTTCTTTGTAAAATGCTTAAACTGCGGAAAGTGTAAATATGCCATAATCTTTGTAATAAATCAGTGGAAAAATGGTACGTTAAATTTTTCGTTTTTGTATCCTAGCGTTTTATACCCCCGTGTATACGACATTCTCTAACGGATATGATCAAAACCATAAATTTTTAGGTCTCTGGTTGCGGTTAAACGGCGAAAATGATATCATCAAACCTGCCTTTTGAACGATTTATAATATCAGTAAAAGGTGCCATAAAATAATCGATTTGGTGCAAAACAAAAAAATAAACCAACAAAAGGGAAACATGAATTGATGTGTACTGAATTTATTTTTGTTCCGAACTTTAGGTTTGCATATTTTAGTTTAAATGGTTAAGTATTTGTAGGTACTTCTTGCATCACCTTCTACATTTTCTTAAATTACCTACAGCAAATTTTGACTTGGAGTTTAGTTAATTAATTAAAGTTTAACAACAGTACAAAGTTCTTAGTGATTTGCCTATCACATACATAAGCTACTTCGTCGACTCAGTTGAACAAGTAGAGATATCTCAGTAAGACCCTTGTCTAACATACGAAATACTTTGGTCAGCAAGTGATAGCATTAGATGGCGATATGTGTTCTATAATAATAAGATGTTACATTAAAGTTTGTTGCTTTTGCTGTGATATTGGTTTCCTGTTCTTCATTAAAGAACATACTTTATTGCTAACATTAAATAAATGTATTAAACCAATTGGAGTATAATAAGTGCACCATGTTTTGGTTAGTTTCCGTCTAATTTCCCTACTCTTTTGTAGTAAACAATCGATAAGAGAAAGAAAAATGGTCTAGTAGTTGTCTCGCACGTTCTCTGACCATTTTCATTAGCGAATGGAAAGGAGGCAATGAAATTCATTAACTTATTGGATACGAGCCAAACGCTACGGAATTTCTAAGACAATCGTTTTAATTTACATGCTTTCATAAGAATGAATGTTACGATTTATGAGGGGGCATATTGGACTGAAACTTTATTTTATATTGCTCATAGTATTCTGAAACAGTCATAAAAATCAGTAAGCTTTCTAGACCACACGATTTAAACGAACAAATTAAGAACTATTTAGTGGTCATACTACTTTAATAACTACTAATAAAAAGTCATAACCGATTATACAATTGAAATCAAAATCATTTTTGAACCAAAACCTAGTTTAAATTTTTAAATTAACTTTAAATGACATCAGAGCCTTCGAATTTAACAGTTTTTGTGTAACATTACTTTCGGAGATTTTGATAAATTGCTAACTAAGACGTTAATTTTCTTGTATGCCTGTAAGTAATTTCTAATTTCTAAATATATCCTGTAGTTTCTGAAAGCATCGCAAATTTACTAATATTGAAAAACATTTTCGCTAATATTCTGTTTTTCAATACTTGCCTAAATATTAACCATTTAATTTCTATTTTTGAAATCAGTATTTGCAATTTATTTGATTATTTACGTTGGAGATGTTGATTACCGTATCAATTATCAGTATTTATTCAGTAAACATTTATCTGTAGGTATATAGTTGTTGCGGCATTTTGATATATTAAATGTCCGCAGTATTAACAACAAAGTGAATACAACTGCTCTGCATATATAATTCTCATAATATGCAGCTAAATAGAAGCACCTGTTAATTCTCTTACAAAATCAATCAATACGTGAGTTCTTAAAAGTTCAGTTTTGTTAAGTAAACCAAAAAGAGACTATGGGTACACAAAACCTGTTCGCTGCGGTTAAGTAAACCAAAAGGAGACTATGGGTAGACAAAACCTGTTCACTGCGGTTAAGTAAACCACAAAGAGACTATGAGTACACAAAACCTGTTCGCTGCGGTTAAGTAAACCAAAAGGAGACTATAGGTAGACAAAACCTGTTCACTGCGGTTAAGTAAACCAAAAGGAGACTATGGGTACACAAAACCTGTTTACTGCGGTCAAATGTTTAACTACTTCTAATGTGACCAGTTTCGCGATGATAATGCTCACATTGGAAGTGGGCGAAACTCTTGTTCGCATTGAACAGGTTTGATGGTAACGATAGGACTATAGTCTCTTTTTGATTTATTTATTATTTTACCATCACAGTCTCCATTTTCTACTTTTATTAGATATATGTACGCTAAAAAAAAGAGATAAATTAACATATCCCAGTAACACTTATGAATTTTAAAAGATTAACGCTTCGGTTCATAATTTAAATACATATTTATAATAGTAGTAATAGAGGACATCTTAAATAATAATTCATCAACATCTACAGTAGCATATAAGTGACAATAGAAATTAATTAGTTGACCCTAACTCTAGTTCTTGATATAGTTCGCATTCAAATTGCACATGGAGAGTAAAGTTTGTCTTATTCAGTTTCGCGTTACATAATATCCTTCTAAGTTGTAATTAACTGGTCTGCCATTTGCTCAGAGGTTTGCTTTCAATGTAGGTATACTTCATAAATTGTTACAAAAGATCAAATTCAGAACCCTTGATTGAGATCAGGACAATGTTTACATTTCACTATTCTCTGAAAATGAACAGTTGTTACCATTGCTATTACACAAAGCGGATAATCAGACGTACTTGGATATCGAGTCTTACGACAATGATGTGACTCTATTTAGGTATCTATGTGTGATTTAATCCTTTTAATTCACAAATGATCTATAGGATTTCTCACAAAAAAAAATGCAAATTTTGTAAATACGAAATTAAACATACGCCTTTAGTTACAATAAATTAAATGGCCACCAAGATTGTTTCACTACATTGTGGCTACTTCAGGTAGATGAATACTGAACAGTATTCTCCCTCAGCCGGTATTGAATAATTTAATTGACCCCCATGACCATTTTACCACATTGTGGCTTCTTTAAGTAGACGAACACTGAACACCTAAGTAGCATTCTTCTTTAGCTGGATGAAAACTGTTCCATATTCAATAATTCGATAGGCCACCAACCACCATGATCATTTCACCACAATGTGGGTTCTTTAGGTAGATGAATACTGAACATTTGAACAGTATTCTTCTTCATATGGATGAATACTGTTCAGTATCGAATAATTTAATAGACCACCATGACCATTTCACAGCAGTGTGGCTTCTTCAAGTAGATGAATACTGAAAACCTGAACAGCATTCCTCTTCAGCATGATGAATACTGTTCAGTATTCAATAATTTGATAGGCCACCAATCCCTCTCCCTTATAGCCTTTGTTTAATTTTTGATTCGAAAAAAATAAAAAGCATTCAAATGTATATCTCTTTGAAATCCGTAATGCTTCTTTTAGCGGTAGCGTTTCGGTCATTTTAAGGAAAGTCTTGTTTTTAATAATCGGTATCATGTACACCTAGTAATGAAGCTAGAATGTATTGGCTTCAATAGAAAGCGTTAGGCACAAATTTACGATTCTAGCTCAAAATTAGGGAAAACAGAACAGCCGGTCATAAGATATAATTAAGAGTAAAAAGGGTTGCTATGCTGGGGTAAGTGAAAAATTTCACCACAGCTCTTTTCGCACAGTCGAACATTTTTTCACCGTAACGAAGTCCATTTGTTTCTCGTGAAACATTGAAACGTAGTATGGGTCGTTCTTATTCTGCCGAAACCGCTGCTTGCGACTTATGTGTGCTCCAGGAAGTCATTAACGGCGACTCGAATTAAATGCTAACCTGATTTATTACCGCTGTAAAAATTTATTTGCAAATTGTTACATAGAGGTACACATAGGAGGGTGTCTGCTAGGGTTGCCACCCGTACTTTATTATAAAGTATTGTATTTCGACTGTGCGTACGTTATACTTTACAAGACACATAAAGTACGCAAAAATACTTTATTTAAGGCCTTAAGTAAACATCGTAATTTTGTAAGCGATTATTCTAAATTCAGAGTATTTTTACATCAATAATATTGCACAGAAAAATGGCAAGTCATATTTACGGAACAACCTGATTTCCCAAATCTGTTCAAATTAGTGTAACTTTTGCTATCCGTTCCGGCCACTTCAGCATTTACAGAAAGAGTATTCTCTGTTATGAACGCAAATTGACGGGACGACAGGAATAAAGATTCATTAAAACTAATTAAAAATGGACTTTGAGTTTACTTAAATCTTTGTTTGCCGTGTTTATAGGCTATTATAGTATTTAAGAGCAACAGCAATTTGTTACTGGCTGCTAGGTGTAACAAAAAATATGTTTTTAAAAACAAAAAATAAAATACTTTGTTTTTATGCTGAGTACTTTTTCTTTTGAACCTTTTAGTCGAGAAATACTTTATGTAAAGCCTGAAAAGGTGGCAACCCTAGTGTCTGCTGATATATGTGTATATTTAGTAAGCTGTAATTGATTTTTAAAAATTACAAATATTGTAGCTGTGGGCTCTTCAATCCTTTATCATTAATTTATAGTAGTGTTACAATTTGGTACAGCTTTTGGCTTTAAGTAGACAAAGGGTTGACTTTGGCATGCAGAGGGATATTAAAACTTTTCCAGTATAAAATGCGAAAACAAGAAGGTATCAATTATACCGTTTGATGTTATTATAAATATTAATAAATTATATTTCCCAACATTTAACATTATTTTTGCATTTAGCCTACATGACCGAAATATTAAGCGGTATATAATGGAAATAAATTTCTTGCGTATTCGTCTGCCTCTCTTCATTTCAAGCCATTAATTTTTTCGTATAAAAGAATTGGAGTTCGGGTCACATTCCTCTTATATAAGAATCAGATAATCTTGGGGAGAAGATATACAGCGGCTGAAATTTACTTAGATGCGTGCTTTGGTAACTGCAATAAATATCTCTCTCAAAGCTTAATGAGCATTCTCTACAGGGAGCTGTTATCGGAAGTCGAAAGTCAGCAGTTCCACTTGTTAGGCTAATCGCATTTCTACCCTTGTTAAGGATTACGATGCATGGAAGGCTCTCTTGTTTCTTTTAAATTTTTTTTCCTTTAAGCTTATAAATTTATTTGCTTTTCTAAAGGGCGAACAATTAAATACGTCTAAACTGAATACTTTCCGTCGGCTGGATGATGAAAATATTATGAATAAATTACCAAATGTTATTTTAAATTGGACATGAGGTTAGAGATCGTATGTTTAAGCTAGTTAATCACATTAACGAGACGGGGAAAGTTCCAGAGGTTTATAAACGGAACGTGGTGGTAATCATACCTAAAAAGAGAGGCGAGAATAGAACAATTAGCTTAACTTCCCATGCGTCAAAAATCTTAACTGGAATTGTACAGAGGAGGATGGAAAAAAGGGCGGAAGAACTATTAGGGGAAGATCAATTTGGGTTTAGAAGAAATAGAGGAACGCGTGAGGCCATTCTAGCTTTGCGGGTAACAATAGAGAAAACGATAGAAAAAAGAAAGAGTGCGTACATAGGATTTGTAGATTTATAAAAAGCTTTTGACAATGTTAAACAGGACAAGGTATTAAATATACTTAAAAATGAAGGGATGAGTTACAAATATAGAAGAGTGATACTTAGTTTATATAAAGAGCAACTGTCAGTTATATAAATGGGGCTGCAACGTAGAGAAGTACATATTAGGAAGGGAGTCAGACAGGGATGCACATTGTCACCGCTACTTTAATCTATACATCGAAGACGCGATCAACATAATTAAAGACAGTACAAACGTAGGGATAGATATACAGGGGCAAAATATTAGTATGCTTAGATTTGCAGATGATGAAGCAGTATTAGCATCTAGCAAGGAGGAGTTAGAGATAGCTTTAAATGAAATGGTACGGTACTGATAAAATATTACTGTATGAAAGAGCGAATATAAAGATAGGAGACGAAAAATTAGAAAAGGTGTATGTTTGGAGTATGGCGCTGTACGGATGCGAAACATGGATAGTGGGCGCAGCGGAAAAGAAAAGCTTAGAAGCGTTCGAAATGTAGTATTACAGGCGAATGATGAGGATACCGTGGATAGAGAAGGTTAGAAATGAAGAGACATTAGAAGAAGAAACGGAAGTTAAGAGAGGTAGAGGTAGAGCAAGATTAGGTTACTGTTCGCAAATAGTTAAGGATGTGGGATGTTCTAGTTTTAGGGAAATGTAAAGATTAGCTCAGGATATGACGAAGTGGACATGCGTGTTTAATCAGTTTAGGACTGACGACCTCGTGATGATGATGACGATATATTTAACTTGCTTTCTTATTTGATCAAAACAAATTACGTAAAAGTGATGTAATGTCAAAAATTATGTAATTATGATTCACATGGTTATTCTTATTTTTTTGTTTATTCAAAAATGTTTAACTTAGTCACAACAATTTCTAATAGGTGGCAGAGTACACACTGGAAGATATTTCTTTTCACTTCCTAACGATCTTTATACAACTCTGGCCGTTAGGTCAGTCAAACAGGAAATTAGACGTTAGTCCAATGGATCGTTTTATTTCTACGATCTTAGCAAGAGAAACAAAAAGCCATTTGATGTCGTCTGAGCTCGATAATTGCTTTCAATCGGGGTTTCAGTAGACTACAGACACAATGGTGCAGTTATCTAAACAAAAGTAAAAGTCTGCACCCAAGTTTATTATTACGTATTAGAGCTTCACAACATCGGTCATAATAAGCAGTCTGTTGCGGTCAAAGAAAGAATCATTAAGAGTATCTTTAAAGATCCATTTTGGCGTAAAAAGAGTAATATAAATTACACCCCATCGAACATCTTCCGGTCATTAACAAGACATCTTTTGTCTTTTATATTTCTACCATGATGTTGCGCAGCAATTGTTAGGAGATTTTCAGCTGTAGATTTTGTGGATTTTCTTTAAAAAGAAAGAAGTATCCATTTTCACACATGATGATGGGTTAAAGCATTTCTTATGTAGTAATCGGTTCGATTTCGGATGAGGTAAAGGCAGAACACATCATTTTACAGTTCACAGCATTAAATATTCAAAGTATTGAAGCGCGTCTACCTTGATCCAAGTTTCTTGTGCTTTCAAAGAATGATGGACAATAGTGTTTCACTGATAATCTTTTACCTAAGTACTGTCTTCGGTCCTCTGAAACCATAATCACTATCTATAACTGTTGAGACTGTATCCACGGGTCTGTAGATACAAAAATAATCTACCGCTTCGCTTGTTACATAACTTGATTATCATTGTTTGTTTTTCGTATAGTTATAGCTCATATTCAGTGTATGGAGAGACCTGATTTGTGAGTTCAATTTCCAACTAGATCGCAAATAAACAAGAAAATGTTTGATACGTAATCGTTTTCACTGTTTCAATATCGGGAATACTAGCGTTAGAACTCGATATGGTGCCTATATGTTCGGTGATTTATGCTGGTTATTCTACCGCGTGTAGGTACTGTTCTAATGAACAATGGCTAGGTCTGCTTCTGATAAGGCAATCTAGTTGTTTATTGAACGGTTCAAAATGGTTTCAAATGAAACGGAACATTTGTCAGCATGTTTACACACCCAACTAAGTGCATGAGTTTAACGCATTTTCCCCTACACCCAGTTACTTACTCGTCTAAAATAAACAGGGTAATTTTACGTCTATATAACAAACGTGTAATATATGTTTTCATTTGAATGCGGTCGCGCGAGGGGGTATGAAAACACAGGGTTAAATATTATTTCTGTACAAAATCTCGGGCTTCAACAGTAGGTACTCTTATGTAACAGCGTCTTACATATAACCACAAACAGCGTCTGTAAATATTTGTCCCTAATTGTGGGTTCATTAATGTTGGACAAAGCATTTTTGATGTGAAACACCTTTGGGAGTATGCAGGAGATATCAAGCGTGTCAAGCATGGCAAGACCAATGTTGTAAGTAAGGTTGCCACCCGTACTTTATTATAATGTATTGAACTCTATTTCGACTGTGCGTACGTTATACTTTACAAGACACATAAAGTACGCAAAAATACTTTATTTAAGGCCTTAAGTAAACATCGTAATTTTGTAGCGATTATTCGAAATTCAGAGTATTTTTACATCAATAATATTGCACAAAAAAATGGCAAGCCATATTTACGGAACAACCTGATTTCCCAAATCTGTTCAAAGTAGTGTCACTTTTGCTATCCGTTCCGGTCACTTCAGCGTTTACAGAAAGAGTATTCTCTGTTATAAACGCAAGGTGACGGGACGACAGGAATAAAGCTTCATTAAAACTAATTAAAAATGAACTTTGAGTTTACTTAAATCTTTGTTTGCATTGTTTAGAGGCTATTACTGTATTTAAGAGCAACATCAATTTGTTACTGGCTGCTAGGTGTAACAAAAAATATGTTTTTAAAAACAAAAAAT